>NC_031799.1:20414166-20714166 GCF_001522545.3 Parus major
GTCGCCGCCGGGCGGGGCCGGCGCGACTCGGGGCCGCCCGCGGGGCAGACCCCGGCAGAGGCCGGGAGGAGCCCGGCTGCTCTGGTACCCTCTCCCCGTGCGCACGAACTCCCCCGTCCTTGGCGAAAGCTGCTTACATTCCTTCTCCTTTTCCCCCCATTCTCTGCCCTCTGCCTCACTGAAGAAGAAAATTCGATTGGATATTACTTCAGGTCGGAAGAAAGTCCTGCCTGCTGGATCTGGTTTAGACGACGCCCCGACAGCTAAGGTAAATAGGGAAGGCTTGGGATCAGCAGCAACAAAAACAACAGAAAAATCCTTCCTCTGGGAAAGGGGTGGAGAAAAAAAAAAAAAAATCAAGGAGTTAAGGCTTCGTTCTATATCCTGTTTTTGGCCTTTATATTTTGTCTCTGTTTTCCGCCTTGGCCTGCACAGTTTAGCTGCTCATTGTGTTTCTCCCCGTCTCGCCTGAACGTGTGTACCGAGGCGCTGGTTTCATGGAGGCAGGGAAAGAGTCTGCGAGACCGAAAGTTTTTAATCTCATCGGACACAGAAGTTTCTTTGTTCGGTCCGAGAAGGCACTGAGCTGAAGCTGCTCGACTGCGTAACTGCTGCTTCAGCTCCCTCCCTTCCAAAACGTTTGGTAACCCTGCGAGTACAATTAATATATTGGGAAATGAGAAAGTCATGAAGGAGGTAAAATATTTTATTTAATCAAAAGATCTTGCGGCTTCGTTCTTATGTCTGCCTTGTTTTCTGGAATATCAGTTAATGTCTGGCCGGATTTCTTCAGGATTGCTATTAAGTTTCTTCATGAAAATTTGCCCTCCTGGTCATCTGTAAATGTCGCAGTTTTTCCACCTTCGATTGCTGCAGTCACCCGTCTTCTTCCCCTTTACCGTCTCTGTTCTCAAAGCGACAAGTTGGAGTGCTTGTTTTTCAGCTTGTATAGCGGAGGTCTGTCCTGCATTTTGATTCTTTGCAAAGTTGATCTTAAGAACCTTAATTTAAAGTAAAATACAGAACAGAAGCAAAGCAGCTAGCTAGTTAGTTGTCTGATTTCTTTAAAGTGGATGCAGTTGACGATGTTAATGTAGCCTTGTTTTTGATGACTACTTTCCCCCTTCCAATTTTTGAAAGAACTCCTTTTTGAAGCAGTTGAAGGGGAAACTAAATGTGAAGTTTTGGTTTAAAATTTTGTACCTCTGGTGCTTGTGGTGCCATCTAACTAGAGGCATGTTTATTTCACATTCATCAAAGAGAGAATTACAGGTTAGTTCTTTCGTGAAGGCAATGAGTTTCTCATATTGTGAATGTTCAGAATGAGGCAGAAACCATAGCTCTGGAATGCTGGTTCCTTTTTGTCAAACTTGGAAGCAACATGTTAGTCTGATAGATGTGTATGCTTCGGTCTTGCCAGTGTCTGACGTGTATTGGTATTTGGGAGTCTTGGACAAAGTAATTTCTGTGCAAAAGTTTTAATGCTCCTAAACAGGTAGTTCTTTAACATCATGGAGTAATTTAGAGCTTTAAGAAAAAATAATCCAGCTCTTCTGTTTGATATACTGTAAGGAGAAGTATTAACATATAAATACCTAAAGTGGGTTCAGTGGCTGGTAACAAATGAATAATTTGGCTTGCAGTTTACAGACTTACCTTTCCAGGCAGCAGTAAGAGTTATTCTTAGGCATTAGAAAGATCTGGACAAAATAAATGGCAGTGAACTTTGCTTTCCTTATGTGGCTGATGCTTGGCAGAAAGGCTGAATAGAGTAATCCTTTTACAAAGAACCATCCCTTTCCAGAGCAGTGTTTCAGTCCCAATAATGACTGAGATTCTTGAGAGGAGGATGAGGAGTTGTAGCCGTGCATGACAAATTTAGTTGTAAACCAGTATGTTCATAATCAAGGCAATTTTGTTTCTTTTCAGGCCTTTTGTGTTTCTCATGATGCACTTGATATTTTTCAATGCCATGTAGAAGAATAGTGCCTTGTAGTGGAGGCACAACTTTCTACGCTAGTGTTTTGTCACCATGGTAGCTATGGATAAGGCCCTTTTAAATGATGAAAGTGTAATTCAGTACTCCTTACAGCTCATGGTTATATCATTGAATGCCATTCATGTCATTAACATAGTTTGGGAGTAACATGAAGGGATGCATTCTTTCTTGAGATTGACGATCACAACTAAAAATCAGTCATATTTAGACATCAGTCATATCAGACATTGATATTCTTATTATGAAGAAAATTATTTAACTTTACCCATGGTAGCTCATGTGCTTGAAACAGCACTTTTATAGCTAGGTGTTGATGGCTTGGGGAAACGTTCTTTTGACCTGACTGGTTCTTACTCCTGAACTAAATTAAGCAGGAGTAAACATCGCTAATTTTAAGAAGGTATGCTTGCAATCAAAAGAGCTAGAAGTTGCAGTATATGGCAAAATATGGAACATGATTACCATTAAGATGATTATTATATTAATAAATTATGAATTGATCTGTCTTATATATAAGCTGAACAGTAGATAATGATTCGTGTAAATATAAAGCTCTGTTAGGGTATCAATTTGCACATCTTGTTCATATAGAGTGGGTGAGGGGGCTCTGTGGAGAAAATATTAATGATTGATAATTTCTTAGTGTATTAAGCCGGTGGTCTCAGAAAACAGTGTTAAGATTTGTTCTTGGTGAATTTGTTGAGAGCCTGTAGTCCCAGGCATTAAGAGCCATGCTTGGAAGATCAAAGCTAAGGAAAGGGTTGCACATGTGTAACATACATTATACCTCACATGTTAGCAGTAGGTTCTAGAAATAGAAGGGGATGGGAGCAAATTCCTCAGCTCAGCTTTCCTGTGTTTCTGTAATGAATCACTGTCTGTCTGCTCTGCATTCTTATTTTGTTTTTGTCCTTCCTGCTCCTAAGCGAAAAGGAAAATGTTTTCGGGAAAATGTTATGTAAAGATCAAATAGTTGACATGTTGTATCTTCAGGAGATTCTCCCTATAGAGTAACTTGATCTGCTGAAGAAGTGCCTGACATTTAATCCACATAGAGGAATTAGAAATCTAACCTTTTCCAAATGAGTTGCTGGTAGAGTTGGCGGAAGAGTTACTCATACAGATATGAAAATAGTAGACAGTATTCCTATGTGAGCATGCAAATGCTCACGGTGACATTTGGAATAGATTGTTAAATGAAGATTATCTGGAAAATGAAGATTTATAAATATTGCTATTTTACCTTGTCAGCTTTTGAGAAGGACACTTCTCATATCAGAATGAAAACATTGAAGGTAGTTTGAGTACCAAATAGTCTCTTTTTGATCATGGGTATGAGATTGTTTTTAAGATTTCTTTTGTTGTAAAAGGGTTAATTAACTGAAATACAGCTTTCACGTTGAACTAAGAATACAGGGTCTGAGTGTTGAGTCAAATCTTAAAGATGTAAGTTTTCAAAGTAAGGATGGTGTTTTAGGAGAGATTTATGTATCTCTCATCTAATTAAAATGGAAAAAATTGTTATGCTGGAATCAATAGTATTTTTCTTATGTAGTAATCTCAGGATAATTGAGCTTTTTCTGCTGCCTTGCCTTCATTGTTGCCAGATGAAAAATTGTTTGCACCTGGTGGGCTAATACAATGCTTATTCTTCAAAAACCACTGGCCTATGGAACTGCACAATGCTTATTCTTTAGGAAGAACTGGAAAGCAACCAGCCCAGTTGTGCCAACTTTTACAAGTTCCCAAGCAGTCAGCTATGACTTTGGGGTTGCTGGGCACCAGCAACCACCAGAGAGACCCCCAGGACAGAGGAGCACATGCAGAAAGGGGAGGGAAAATATGTTATTGATTTTGGGAAAATGGTTATCATTAGTATGTTTATTCCAGGAAATCAATGAATATGTATGTAAAATATATTATATAAACAGGAGCTTTTTCTGTACTCAACATGCATGGTATTTTGAAGGAGATAGCCTCTTGTACATCCTGCCACATAAAGAATGCCTACTTTTTAATGCTACATTGATGATAAAGAGTTTTTTATTTTTACCAATTTTTGGTAACAGTTTTGGTGACCTAGATGGGACCTAGTCCTGAAATTCAGTAGATTCAAATGAACATCATTAGTTCTTTTTAAGATACTTACATCTCTTATGCTTAAATTTCAGTACAGGTGTTTGAATTATTACTCATTGTACTTTCCCTAAAGGGGGTACAGAAGCATAATATTTCAACACTAGATTGCAATTATACCTTCAAAAATACATTGTGACTTCACATAATTGAGAAGTAAAACTGAACAAACATCTTCCTTTGGTCTAAATGAAACCAAACTGAAGTGTACTTACATTGGAGAACATCAGCATTGCAGCTGTCCTGCCTAGGGTAAAAAGTTAAAGTTAAAAGTTTAAAAGTAAAAGTTCAAGTTAAAAAGTAGATTAGTTTCTTTCTGTTCTTGCAAGGAATTTGTAGATACTTGACAGTAAGCAATCACTATGCACAGGAACAAACAGTGACAATTAAGCAGAGTCTGAGGTCACTCTGAACAGTCTTGGCTATCGTAGAGGTCCTGGTAGTTCTATAATCTCAGAAGGTAACCAAGCCTTATAAGGTTCAATCTTATTACATAAGATGTTTTGCATAGGTTGTGCATTGTCTTGCTGTGAGCTCCTAGTGCTCAAGGGCTACTTCTTGTGTCAGTTGTCTGGGGCCAGCTTTAGGAGTGAAAGAAGCTCAGAGGTGGTTTGAAGTATAAGTTGTAAATACTTCAAGTGAAACATTTATAATTTAAGTGTTTGTTTGGAATGGATGGTATTTTCCTGCAAAGTGGTCAGGGCTCTATTCTCCTTGCCGGGGAAAACACCAATCCCAATAAATAAATAAATTCAAAATGTTGTAAGTTCTGGTATTGTGTCAAAGGTAGATGCAGAAGGATGGTCTTGTTGTTGTGTTGTTTTTTTTTTTTTTTCCAAGTAATGTGCTTTGAGTTTCACTGCCACCTTTGGAGTCTACTCACCAGTTTTCAACTCTTAAGTTTGCTTAATAAGTTCCTGTTGCAACTGCGTAAGGGGTTCCATCTTCCCACACAGTTATGGAAGAGAAGTTTCATGTTCTTCCTTTGTCCTCTGTCCCACGATGTGGGGTATGTGATTAGTACATTTGCAGAAATTATTTATTCAGCATTCTTTGCCCTCCTCGTCCTTGGAGTTTTTCAGTACATATCTTCCAAATGTTCTAAGTTTTAAGAAGCAGAAGAGACGGTATAGGTGCTTTATGCTGCATCGGTGTATTTACAGAAACATCTGAAATGCAGTGCCAGATGACTGAATGTCATACACAGGTTTGGTCATCCAGAATGACTGTAGATATCTTTGTGTTTGAATGCTAGCAAGTGTTTCCAGGCTTGTCTAGAAGACTTGTGATGGACTGCTAAGGTTTGAGAGCTGCTGCTTTTTTCCCATGTAGCTGTTGTCTTCCTGGCATTACTCTACCAGAGGGGAGAAATAATAGTTTAGAAGATCAATCAATTTATCAGCAATTTGATCAAGTTATGCAGATCTTTTATTTTACAAGTAACCCTGAAGATGACACAGATTTTTATATTTAAAACGGGGTATCAGAGAACATTTATTATTGGGAATTACAGAGTTTTTTTTGTCTGTGGAAAGATGTTGCTTAAAAATCTGTATGTGCTTGTGCACGCTTGTGGTTAAAACAACAAAAAGCTTGGCTGCAGTTATATTTATAAGACTGAGGCCTGTATTTTCAGTAAAATTAAACTGAAGTGTGTCAGTATAGCAGTCTAAATCTTTTGTGACTTAAATGCTTTGTAAATGCTTGCTTTCCATGCTTATGCTACTGAGTGTGATATTTATGAAAGATATTTAGATGTTTAATTTACTTAGGTTCCACTTTGGCCTTTGAGTTGGGTCTATTTGAAGGGGGATCAGTGAATGTGCAGACAGCAGATAATGTTCACTGATCTGCTGCTGCTGGTATGTTAGCTTGCTGTGGCA
The DNA here is from genome assembly GCF_001522545.3 of Parus major. Classification (NCBI taxonomy): domain Eukaryota; kingdom Metazoa; phylum Chordata; class Aves; order Passeriformes; family Paridae; genus Parus; species Parus major. The sequence continues at coordinate 20,420,185 of NC_031799.1, forward strand.
TGTTAGTCTGTGGTGGCCTGGAATGTGAGGTTGGTAGTTAGCTCCTTTTTGAAGAACATACTCATTTTGGGTTACTTCTGGTCACAAAATCATATGTGGTGCTAACCCTGGAGCTCTGTTGGTTATTTAATTTCTGAGCTGCTCTGTCTTTTTGGGGCATTGGCAGTAAAATTCATTACTGAGGGAGAAAATTCAGAAGTTCACTTCTTCATTCATACCTATTCAGTCTTTTATACCATTTGTGTCTGCTATGCTGTAGTAAACTTACACAAGGTGATTTATTCCAAGTAATTAATGAGTTCTTTAAACCTCTTGGTGGAATTACAGGCAAAGGGAATTGAGTGTGCAGTGCTAGAAAACAGTATTTGGAACAAACCTACAATTTTACTTGTGACTTTTGTCAGGTCACAGTTGTTGGTTCACATATGGGTGCCGGAAAACTATTAAAAACAAGGTAACCTAAGGAAGAAGTGGTAAAAAAGGATGGATACAGACATATTTAACCATCTTCTCAGAATATGACAGGGAGGGGAATCAGTTGGAACTCAGAATTTGTCAATCCATCTGGATGTGATCCTGATGAATAAGATCAGAAACATTGATAAGGGGGAAAAGAAATTTTGAGCTTCACTATTTTACTATAATATTGTTTATCTATAGTGGATCTTATTTGTGGTTTTAGGAGAGTTTTGTTTTCCTGAACGTTTTTTGAAGGTGTGGGCTTTCTGTGGCTATTAGACAATCCTGTTCTTCCAGTGTGTTATTTTTGATTTAGATGTTAAGGCTTTGGGTCTGGTATTAGGTATTTCATCTAACTAAATGAAAATGTAAGTAATACAAGTACTAGAAAAACAAGATATACTTAAAATAGATTTTTAATGGAGTTGAACTTAATTTACTCTTTCATTTGTATTTATCTGAGTGAGTTCATCAATTTTTCAGGGACCATTTATTTTGTTTTGTTTCATTGAAACAAAGCAGAAGAAATGCTGAGGCTGCTGGCATTCTGTGGTTCTTACTAGAAAAAGACAGTAAAGCATGCAGACATTTCTGTGTGAAGTTGTGGGATCTGTTGGAGATGTATTGTCAACATTTCAAATGTCCTGTAGTCTTCCGTGACATCAGTCTTGCAGCAGAATGTGGTGAGGTGTCAAGGGAAGGATTAAGGCCTTAATCTTTCGATGGGGCAGGTTTGAAGAAAGTGTTACAGAGTGGGAGAGAAACATGTCATTAAACAGTATTTTTCTCTTACCGTCTTTCTTACTTTGCTTCTCCCTTCCTTTTATGTTAGTTTACATAAACTAACCAATGAAAAACTGACAAATTGTTCCTTAACCTTTTAAAAACAGTACTTTCTCTTATCTGTGGAGGGAGTTCTTCCTTTTTTCCACTGAATTTAAAGTAGTATTATATATGTAATATATATACAAAATATATTTTCTCATTTTAGATTTGTAGCTCACACATCCTTCCACTGGTGTTAAATCTTGACCAAATTTTAAACTGCAGCTTCAAAGCATGAAATATCTGCAGAGGATAACTTTCCCTCAAATGTTACTCATTTCTGCCCAATTTTGTATTAACTTGGTTTTAATCTTTGAGAAGTCTAAAGTACACATTGGGTAATTAAAATTAATTGAAATTACAGCTATGAAATGCTCTGAAATTCCTGCATTGTGCTTTTCAGTCACTTTTTCCTATTCTGAGAAAAGAGGGTGACATGTTAATAACAAATAAGCGTGGCAGTGTCCCACTTTTTACTTCAGTAGTGTCAGAGTAGTATTGTACCTCTTTTTTTCTCATGCTGGAAAGCATGGGGTGTCAGAAGTGAAGTAATACTTTAAGTTGGGTTATTATTAAAATCAACTTTGAATTCAGTTTTGAGGCTGTAATTAGCATTTTGATGAGAAAGAAGACTCTTGAGTTCATCTTAAATCTTCTGTGAGGTGAAAAACTTGGTTTTGGCTTCTGATAGTGAATTATTATCCCTATTGAAAACAACACTTCTAAGAGCAAGTGTACTTAAATATAATTGTCTAAATTCTAAGTTATTTGTAAAAGTTTTATTGTAAGCAGTACACTCTTGTTCTTCCCTGTCTAAAGAGGGAAAGATACTTTAGAAACCATTCAGTAGTAGCCTTCTGCTAATTTTTTTGTATTAGTTGCTTATGTGATATGCAAAATGCCTGATAGAATAAAATAAAAATAACATAACAGCTCTCTTTTCTTTAATCATCATCCATTCACTTAGAGGAACACAACACTGAGTAAAGGAAAAAAAAATTTAGTACAAAAATACTAAGCTAAATGCTTCATCGCTGTGTTGGGAGTGAAAAGAGATTATAACTTGGCAAAAATCAAACATGCATTGTGAGAGAAAAGCTGAGTAAATAGAGGACAAGAATAACAGTGCTTACCCACATGGAAGATGTGAAAAGATTTGTAGTTACAGAGAACCACAGCCACTGCAGAGAGGACTAATTCTTCTGCATCATTGTTGCGACCAGCTAATTGGCATGCATTGGCATCTATGTATCAATTTTAAAATTAATGAAAAAAAACCCCAATAGGAGTAAGTAGCTTCAGGAGCTATGAATGTATGTCCAGGACAGTAACTCTTAAAACTGCTGAGAATAATGTTGAGATAATATGTAGTATAATTATTGTAATAAACCAGAGGGACAAGATTCTTAGAGTCTGGAAAATACAGCCTTATTCTGTTTTGGTGTTTGAACCTTTGCATTTTTTAAAAATAGTGGCTATGCCTTATTTTAGCCACTCCTTATTGTAGTTGAAAAGGTGTATAAAAGTGAAACTGTTTTTAAAGCTGTATTATGCATAAAGGCTTCTGCTTTTAGTGCTGCATTTTATATTAAACATGTAAGAATAAAAACTAGACTGGCTTGAAGTGGATAACACTTAGAAGACAGACAGAAGCGTTTAAAGGAGGAGGAATTATAAAGTAAAACGTAAGTCCAGTTCTATATACTATTTCTCTTCCACTAGTAGCTTGCAGTAGGGCACTGCATGAAGTGTTGGGGTGCATATTTATTTGTGGGTTTTGGTAGGACATATTTTTTTTAAATCTGCCAAATTCAAAATGGGAAATGAATATACATACCCGCATGTACTTCCTTTGAACTCTGATCTATGAATGTGCTTCCATTTCTCTTCCTGTTACCATAGATTGAATTATGTAACCTGTCTGGATTTGTTTTTCTGGGCAGTTACTAGCTAGAAGGTTTTGAGTGTGGTTCTTCCTTCCACTCCTGTGTACCCAGCATCTGCTTACTTTGTATCTAAGTGTTCTGCCCCTGCTGTGTTATTCTGACCTCTGTTGTTTGATCCCTCCTAGCTTTAGGTAGGAATTCGGGACATTTCATTTTTGAGGGAGAGTGCATGTAAAGGAAAGGCATCAGGGACTGGGGTTTTTTAATGTGTAGACCATACAATTTAGTAAGCATTTAAATATCCAGTAATTTTCTGATAATAGTTTCTTTTTTAAATTATTTTTTCCCCTTTTTGGTTTCTGTGTTGACCTGTTTTGTGTTGCAGATCACCTGAATTTATCTCGAGGCAATTATGTGCAGAGTCTGATTAATAGATGAGAACTTTTATTTTATAGTGAGCTACTGCATATTTACAGCAGTGCAGCTTGCTTGTCAAAAACCTTTGGTGTCTGCTGCAGATGGCTGCATAGTCTTAAGGAGTGGCTTCCTGGCTGCATTGTACATGAAGTGCCAAACACTGAGAGCAGTTTTGTTCTGGAATGCCAAAATACATTAAATCCATTCAGGAAGCAACATATGTCAAATGAATAAAAATACCATATTTATGTGAAACAGAATGTGGTAATTATGTTTTTCAAACCTATTTTATTTCCTGAGTTATGGGCTTAAAAAGGGCTTTTTGTATTGAGGATGGTATTAAATACCAATTGCTGACTTACACTTGTTAGCGTTTTCACTACTGTTTGTTTCCCCATCCCTTATTTTTTCTTGGTTTTACATATTCCGTAGATGGAAGTTAGAACCAGGAATCTATCAATAAGAATGAAGAAATAGGAAAATTATAATTATGTTTTCCTCCTTAGATATCTAAGCCTGTGCACAGTATGGAGGTTTTTGGTGGGTGATTTGGTATTTTTGGTTAATTGGAGGTTTTTTGGTTTTGTTTTTTTTTTGGTTTCTTGGGTTTTTTGAAGGCTAGTAGTGTATGTGTTTCTTTACAGTATTGACAGAAATATGTAATTGCTTGATACTACAGGTAGAAAACCATGGTTGATAAAAACAAGCAGTAAAGGATTTTTCTTCTGCTCAGTGTCTGATTTCAACAAGTTCTCAAGACAAGGAGTAAGAACATTTGCAACAAATAACTCCAGATATTGGAGGGTTTTATTATTAAAAAGGCAGAAGCCCAAGGCCATGTGTTTTTTTGCTTGTTATTCCATGTTGGCAAAGTAAGTGGTATTCACTTTAATTTCTCCTAGTTAGAAGGCAAAGATATTAAAGAGTCCATAGACAGAAAAATACGTGTGTCTCTGAAAGCTGTAATTTCATCTGATTAGTTTCTAACTAATATATTGCATAATTTTTACTAATCTGAAATAATTTAAAATATAATTTAAATTAAAATAATAAAATAAATAAATAAAATAAAAATAATTTATTAAAATAAATACAATTATTGATAAAAATAGTTTAAGCCAGAGGAACAAAGTATGTTTCTTTTTAAAGCAATTTTGCTTGTTCTTTCTGAATGTCATTTTTCTCTTGTTTTTTCTTTCTGTTCAGTCCCTGTGATTAGAAATGGAGTTAAAGATTAACTTCAGTAAATTAACTTACATAACATCCTAATTGCTGTTCAGTCTTGTGTAAGAAATGAGTGGTTCTTAGAAGAGAGGGCAAATATTTTACTTCCATAGCTGTGGAATGCATGGATTTATTTAAAACGAGCATTTAATAATGAAGTAGTTTCATGTGAAGCAGAATCTGTAGCAGAGGCCATAACTGCTATAATTTTTGTAGTTTTTGGGGTGATTATGAGAGATTAGTTGTAAAGCAGGTCTGGAAACTTGATGCATTCCTGTCTCTTGAATTGAAAAAGGAGGTGCTGCTGCATTTATTTTCTGGTTGAAATTCCACTCCCTGAGATTTTTAGCTGTCCCATGATAATGGTACCACCATTTAAAGATTTACTTTTCTGCTAAGAGGTGAGACAAATCCTGGAGCTGCCTGTTTGTATCTTGGTCAGCTCAGGGTTATTGTTGACTTTTGTATTTATTCTGGCGGTCCAGCTGCCTTCCCTGATTGTGATGTGTGTTAGTTTGATTGGTCTCAGCCTTCTTTGGGATAGTTATAAGAAAATCTATAGACATATGTTCAGTCATATAGACATATGAGCTTTCCTCTTCCTCTGCCTTTCTTCTTCTTTGAAGTGTGGCATTTATCTTCATTCTAGTCACCAAATTTTGTGTCTCATGGAATAGTGGTCCTGCTAGCCACAGGGAGGCCTGACTTGTTCAAGCACAGTTAATTCCAGTGTTTCTGCTCATTTCCCAGTTATCAATGGCTGCTGGAGTGGTCTATAGCTATTGAATTTTAGGAAGTACCAGAAGTAGTAACACAAAGAAATGTTGTCTCAAGTCTATGTTTTCCTTTAGTTCTTTAGTGTACCTGAAATGTATTTCAGGCGTATAGGCAGTTATCTGTGGGTGTCCCTCTCTTCCCTGCACCTTAGACCTATCTGTTAATGCTGTTGAGTCTGGCCTGGTTTGCTGACATTTACATTTTAGTTGTGAAATTCCAAGTTAAATCTTGCTTGCACTTTAGCCGTTGTCATCATGAGTAGCAGGAATTTATTTTCAAACAGACTTTGAAATTAGTTCTCACACCTGTGTTCAAGCTGGACTTGCTGCTCTCATAGTGTTAATGCAGTTGTTCAGAAAACATTAGCTTGATACAAAATTTGGGCTTCAGCTTTTGGAACATGTAAATGTTGCAGATTGCAGTGTACTTACAAGAGTTATAATGTATTTTCTTTTCTTACTCTTTAACCAACTGCAACTGCCATCGAAGCACTTTCCTAGACAAATAATGGTATGGAATCTACAGGGTTTTTTTACCCTTCTTTGCATTTATTCCAAAATTTTTTCCAAGATTTTTCTATACAGTTGCTTGTAAATACCTGTTTTATACTTCTCCATTAAAGAGTTGAGTTGTTTCATCATTGGTTGTTTTGTTTATTTTTAAGGTACTTTGTAACTTAATTTTACTCTATGATTCAATTAACCACAATGTATAATTGTTGTGACTTCTAAAAGCATATTGATTGTTATGCTTTGTTTCATCCTTTCTCCTTTGTGTCTCTTAACACCTTGGTAATGTTGATTTGGGAGCAAACTAGCAGCATCATGAAAGAGTTGTTTTTAATATAAAAAAAACCTGTTTCTAATTCTTCTTATCAAGATCTACTGATAACTGTTTTTGAGGTGCATGGTGTGGGTGTTTCTAAGTTAATCAGTTAGTAGTAGGGGCTGTAGAAAAGGAATTTAGATGAGAAATGTGGGTGCAGTAGAGACTGGTTGAATGCATACCAGCTACTATCCTTGCTTTACACCCAAACATCTGAAGGTTAATAGAAAATGTGTTATTTCATGGGCTTGATTTAGGACAAATCACCTTTACTGTCAACACTGGAAATAGGTTGCATTCTGCTCTAAGTCATGGGCATCACAGACTATAAAGTGGCAGCTTTCTGATGCTCTTGGAAGCTTGAACTGCATTTTGTCTGTCTTCACTACATTTTAAGAACAATGGCACACGTGAAAGATACATCTAGATCAGTGGCACTATTGTGTATATAAATACAAATTTTTATAAATCTATTCAGTGTATCTATTTATGGTTTGAAATACAGGTTGATATTAATTGAATGTTTTTCTAAATGTTTTTGTAACCTTAATATTAGGGCAAAGTGAACAACTGAGACTCTGGATAGTGCTTCTTTACAAAGCAACTGCCTGTACTGGTCACTTTGGAATTTATAAAGGTTTTTTTCTTTGGTTAAAAGAAAGTAAATGTATGTAAATTTCGTATGTACCATGTTGGGGTTGATGGTCTGTATACTTTTGTGTGCTTTATTCTCATTCCCTCAAGTCTCTTATAAATTTAAAACATTAGGTAGGCAGGTAATAGACTTTTTGGTACAAAAACATGCCCAGCATTTGCTGAGCAACAGTGTCTTGAAGTTCAGACCACATCCTGTGAATATTTCTTTCAGTTTTGTAGAGTAAAACTGGCTGGTACAGTCAGTGTCTGGACCAAACTGGTCACTTGATTCACTGAGCATCCTTGCTTCTTCTTGGCTGCCTGTAGATATTTATCATCATTAATTTTTTTTCATTTTTATAATTCCTCCCTCCTGCCCCACCTCTCCCCCTCATCAGAACTATGAATCCAAGGCGGATTAAATTGTAAATGTGACACACATGAATGAATTTTGCCAGCCTGTGCTATTGTGACTATTAAAATATGCTTGTATAAGTTTTTTGATACATCTTTTTTGTACTAAAAGAAAAATACCAGTAATAATGAAGTTCTCACCTTTGCTATCTAAAGGAGATTTAATTTGTAAAGTCTGTGGCTAAATGTCTGGTCTTTTATTCTGCTGCATCTGCTCTGTGCACTTCCTCTTTGCTTCCGGTGTAGTTCTTTTCTTCAGAAAGAAGACAAGGTATTGAAAGGGAAGACACAGTATTGAAGGTGGAGACATGGTACTGATGGTCAGTGAGTTGTTGAGCAAACTGATCTAAATGAAAAAAAATTCTCCCCAGTGCCTTGCAGGTTTAGGCTTTTTGTATCAGTTATTGATTTGACTTGCAGTGTGATTATGCAAACTCTAGCTGTAATAAAAGGCAGGTGTGAGGGAAAAGCAGGGATTACTCTTGCTTCAGCAAGCTCTAGTTTGAACTTTGCATGATGGAGATTGACTTGCCTGTTGAGTTCCAGTTGTTGGTTTGGAATAGTCTTTCACTTACCCACTGTAAATGTAAATGTCACTATTCATCATCAGTGATTTGATCCTTGATAATATATACATAAAAGTCAAAAGTGCAGGTAAGAACTGGGATACTTATCCAGTTACATCTCCTTTTTGGCAGATTTATAGTCTACCACCTCCCATCTCCTATTTTTTCTTGCCTTAGGGAGATTGACTTATAGACTTGAGACAGTAGGCTGGGAATTTGATGTTTCTCTGTAAAATGGTTTTTAGTTGCTGCAGGAGTGGGAAATAACTAACTATGGAAAAGGAGAGGAAATGGTGAGGACCTTTTCTCCTGAAAGCTGTGTTTCAGAGCACTTGCTTTTGAGACGTGTATCTAGCCTCTTTAGTTAGATGGGATTTCTGATTTTGTTTTTCATTATCTAGAGGGATCTCTTGATTGAAACGTGTAGGTCAACAGTATAGGAATGTGGCATGCTATTCCTTCAGATTAGACTTCAAGGCTAGTGTGAGTGGAGAACTGACAGATGAGCAGTTGGTATGATTAGTAAACAAGTTATATGTTACGTATTATTACAAAATGATGGACTTAGAAATGTCTGTCACTTAGAGTGTGCAATGCCTTTACAGTATTTTACTTTTTCAATTTCAGATAGGCAGGGTAGAATCACCTTTATTCATGGAGGGATTGAAATTAAGGGGGCAGAGGATGGAAGAATAGAGGACATTTTGCTTCATTGTTCTCAAATATTCTAGGAAGATTGCCAGCTGGGTGTGGAGGTACTGTGGATTTGCAGTGAGGAGCCTTGTATAGTGGCCTCATTTGACTGTACTGCACTCATGAAATGCAGTATGTTCCTGATCTTCCTGTTTCCAGAAGGGGCAAGCCCCTATATTGGAGAGGAGGTTGCACTCATGGGTGTGAAGTGAACAGAAACAGCTGCTGTTACCCACTTTTCAAGACTGATACTGTGCTTATCTCTGCTTCTCTGGAGAGACTAGAGTGCAGTGATCTATTAAAGCATTAGTGAGTTTAAAATGTATTTCTTGTTATCTGAGTTTAAATTTCTGCCTCCAGTGCACTTAGAATCATCTCATGACAAACCTTAAAACTGAGTTGAGGACTTTCTCCTTCTACAGGCAAACCAGTGTTAGTAGCAATTAATTCTGATAACTTAGCTGTACATTGCCTGGTTACTGGAATACTAAGGTGTCAAATGGATAGGTCTCAGCACATCCTTAAGCAGTTAAGCTATTGCTCATTACAGCAGTTGTCTATTTGTATGTCCTGCTCTTTAGTCTGTAAAATGACACCTTATCTTCTGGCTGATTGATAAGTATTTCATGTAGTATTTCAGGGGAAATAGTGTTTGCTGTCAGATAATTTGTTTTTCTGGGGTTCAAAGCCAGAAAAAAGCTCAGAATAGATTATGTCCCAAATTTTCTTGAACATTATATTTCGATGATAGCTTATGTATTAGGCTTTTTTCTTTCAAATTATGTAGTACAGTAATTAAGCTGTGTTGGATTTGGAGATACTGAATTCTTCATGAAGGTAGTTTCTAAATGATGATGATCTTCATACTTGAGAGTGAGTAGCTAGTGTAATAATACTAATTTCTCTGGGGCTGGAATTTTGAAAATGTGATGCAAAGGTTGGTTGTTTCTTTTCCTTCCCTAACCCCCAGATTGAAAATATACTAGGATTTTCTTATTAAATGCATTCATAGTCTAGTTAGTTATTAAGATACTGAAGTGTACTGACTTTACAAATGAACACAGAAAAAGTTGCATGTTTTTTGTGTTTCCTTCATTTGTTATTTCATTTTTGAGAGTCTATCTGTAAAAAGAATCTAGAGTGTGGTAAATTGAAATTGACTCTGAACCTGAGGACAAGTGTTTTTTTCTTTTTTTTTGTACAGTTTTGTGTTTGCATTAATCCCTCCCCCTCTAAGTGAATGGGTGACTGAAATATTATCAACTGCATTCACTTTTACTGTTTTTAGAGTTGCCTTTCTCCTGCATTTTTTCCACTTAAAACTCAAAGATTTTTTTTTTTTTTGATGCTGTGGTTTTAGGATTTTGGGAAAGAGTCAGATTTTGAGGGACTGGCGTGTAGTTTCAGTGCATCTGGCATGTGTTAAAATGCTGGGCAGAAAAGGTCTATGAAAGGTAACTATGTATTTTTACATTTGTTCTGCTGTGTGGTTAGAATAGAAGATGAACACTGCTTTTTAGGTGTATGTGCCTGTATTTATATCTCTGTATCTTGAAATAAGGTGGGGGGATATTTAAAGATACAGAAAAATTATTTGTTCTCTCTCTGCTGAGATCATGCATTTTCTGGTATCAGTCCTGGCACTTGAATATGAACTGTGAGTCTTGCATGCTGGAGCAATAGCCATTAGAGAAGCTGAGCTTAGTGAGGTTACTATGTACTGCTGGAGTGGGTTTCCTTCTACTCTTCCCCTGGAGTCATTAAACCAGAGAAGAATTTAGGATCCAATGTAGAATTTAAGTGTTAAGATTTCTGACAAATCAGTCAGCTACTCAACATCAAGTACTTAAGCTCCCAAAGTATCTGCAAGTTGATGCCCTCTCCTGCCAATCACCTAGCTTCCAATAACCATATTATCTTTTAACACTTTTAATTATTGTAGTTGTGTGTTTAAGCACTTACTACTGTTTTGTTGTTTTTTTTTTTTAAAGTGGAATACATACCAAAACAACTTCTTGTAATATAGGCAAACTCATTTTTATATGTTATCTGTAATTATATGCATCCTCTGTTTGTCCAGCTTTATGGAAAAAAAATATACAAATTATATACTTGATTGCAGAAAACAATTCATTCCCAACTGCATTAATATGTTTGCTGAAGTATTGATTTTGTATGTGCACTGCTAGTAGTTACGCTCATATATTCTATTTTTCTTATTTGGCACTTTGGATTCAGCTCAACTATGCTTAAAAAAAATTTAAATAGCATTTTTAATTTTTTCATGGTAGATGAAGAAAATGGAGGGGAAGAATCCTGAGGTACTAAATGATTTTTTTTCCTGTTCATTGTGAAAGCAAAACGTTACATTTTATGCATAGATATACTGGTGCAGTTGCACTGACTTAATAAGTATCTCAACTAACCTTTTTTACAATGTTAAAACTCAATTAGTAGAATATTTCTAAATTAATTTTACTGCTAGTTTTTTCCATTACTCACTGCTAGCATTAGTTGCTCTTATATTGCTAAGATAGTGGTGTAACGATGTTTCCTGGCTCTGAGTGGAAGTGAAAGTAGTGTCCTTTGTGGTGTTCCATTTGGCACCTTTTTCCAGTAGGCTTAGCCAAAGTTACAGGTATCCTTGGTTTATAATGTAATATTACAAGTCATTTTAGCATAGACTCTAGGATACATTCTTGCAAACTGTGAAGTACTTGGTAGCAGTACTAACCACATCTGATTTTTCACAGCACTTTAACAAAATTTCCTATAGATAAGCAGACCTTGATCATTCATGTCATGTTGAAAAATGGAATAACAGTAACAGTGAACTAGATACAGTAAAATGGAAAAAAATGTTCTGTTTTTTAAGTTTTGGGGTTTTTTTGAAATGCCGCATTCTTTTCACAAGTGTGATAGTGAAATTCAAGCTGATTCTCCTAATCATCTTTGCAGCCACAAAAGCTCCAACATACTGTCTGCAAAGGATGATTTACGTATTCAACAGCTCAAATCTGGCTAGTTCTGGAAGTCCTGGTTGTTCATAACTGTTCTGAAATGGGTTTATAACTCAAGTGTAATATGGGTCCTTTTTTTGTACAGTGACCTGCCCATCAGGGGTTTGAGTCGGATTTGCTTGTTGGTATTAATTACGTAGTGTGTTTTAATTCAAAATTACAAGTCTCTGTTAATGGAAAAGCCAGAAGTGGACCGTAGTCTTAGTTCTACTTTTTAAGTTACCCTGTTGTGGGGAAAATTTGCATTAGGAGAAGTGTCAAAGGTCTTTCTTCTAGTGATGTGTAAAATTCTTATTTTCTTACTCCTCCTCAGCTGTTAACTTTTGGAGTCTACTTCACCACCAAGTACTTGTATTATAGATGCCAAGTAGTTACAAACTTGAATAGCTAATGTGGAAGCAACAGCATATTCAACAGTGCATTCTTTATCTATAAAGATGCCACTTATGTCTCAAATTGAACTGCATCTTCTCTGGAAGGTCACAAGACAAGAGAGAGTAAAGTTAGTCAGCTCTCCTTAGTTAAGAGCTAAGAAAGCTATTCAGACTTTATGTCATAGACCATCAGTTTCTAAACAGGGTGTATATGAAGAGAGTTGCTGGCTAGATATAAACTTGTTTTAATGTGGTACTTATGTTAGTATTTGGCTGTATGTGGGAAAGCAGTAGGAAAATGTTAGAGGGAAGGTTCCAGAGCCACCACTTTAAGGGACAACAGCCCAATTTTTTTATTCCTAGGAAAGTAGCAGTGCATTCATTAACCATGGCGTCCTTCAGAGTCTCTAGTTGGAGTGGCCATGGCACCCTGGGGAGCTGATAACAGCAATGTTTTGGAAAAGGTAGCTAAGAATTGTTAAACCTCTCTATTACTATGGATGCTTTAGGGTTTGTTAAATCTTACAGTGTTTTGGCAGTGGCAGAAACACTTTTATTTTCTTGACAATTCTGTTGCCGTTGTTTGTCTTAGAAACTTTAGGAATCTTGAAACTCCAGGAATCATGAAATTCAGTTTTGTGACTGTCTATTAAGAACTAATCAGGATCTGATCTCCTGAAGAATAGCTTGTTTCAGGAAAGATTCCATTTATCAACGTACAAATCTAGATTGATTATACCATTTTTGGGTGGGGTGTATTAGCTGTTCTAAAAACAGATAAGAAACTATTATTCTGGTTTTTGGCACTGTATTTGAACTGGCTTCAACAAACGTCACCAAGATGAGGCCATGCGTGTGTTCCACATGCATCTTAGATGTACTGCATTATTCTGGCCTACTAGCCAGGACCAGATATTAAAACTTTGTATTCTCAGCATACAGGGTGTATGGCAATACTCCACAAAAGCTCACCAGGCAGAGTAAGCTTCTGAGAAATAGATCCAACTACTTGTAAGCAATTGTCTCCACTCTCGCCAATAGCTGTGGCTGCAGACCTTGAGTAAGACCTCATATTAAGCTAAATGAAAGGCAGCTGGCAGGTCCAGTTAAAATGATTGAAGGATTTTTTAAAGACTCATCCGTCACAGTGAGTTTTATTTCCCCATGAGGGCTGTGGGAACATTCACGTCTGTGTGGGTGGTATAGATTCTCTTTCAGAGAACACACTTGAGATTCACCAGGACTTTAAAGAGTGCTTTGAAGAGGAAGCTGTTCAGTCCAGGTCGAGCACATAACTTCTTGTTGGTTTTGGTTACATTTTGTTAATCTGATAATTGACTCCATTCATATAAATAACGGAGCTGTTCTGAGCTCTAGCTTGCTAGTAGTGTATATGTTTTAGTTTTGGCTACGGTAGGAGGAGATCATAATCAGTTCTGTTTTCTGTATTTTGACAAATGCTTTTTCTGTTTGCATTACATTCAGATTTGACAAAGAACAAAAATGAATGTTGGTAGAATGGTGGTTGTTGTGGTAAGCTACATATTACTGCTTCTGTGTTGTCTGTGTTTGATTCTGGTGTAGAACAAAGTAAATGTGTGGATTTGAAGCTCTTAGTTTTGTGCAAGGCTGCTTACACCCATCATTTTGAAAACACTTCTTTTAATTCTCTTTCACAGATCCATGTGGATGGTTTAATAAACTGTTCGACGTCCTGGTGAATCTGTGGTCCCAGCTGAGAAACTGATTCAGGCTCCTATGGTGTAAATTGGCAGTGGTGGAGTGATTTGGGTAGGTGACTGTGCACATATGTTGAAGGAGATAAGGGGAAACAAATGTTTTGGCACAGTTTTTGTTTCAGTTACACTTTTCAATGTGTGTTAAAATCTCCCACTCACACTTAAAAGAATGACAAATTTTTAACTGCTGAATTTGTATTATGGTAGCTTGTAGGGATGATGCATAAGAAATGTGGATTGTATTTGCTTTCTCTTGAGGGGTGCTGAGGGTATTCACTGTACTGGCACTGTCTATTGCACTTGGGTCACAGAGCATGGTCTGTTTGTGTTTTAAAGTTGGTATAGCTTTGTGTCAACACTTGTGTAGAGGCAACCTGACTTCCATTACTTCTGCTCTATTTTTCTGCATTATTTCCTTACTTTGAATTAATAACCCATTTTATGGTAATGTATTCAGGTTACTTTTGTGCAAAAATAAAATGAATTTTAAAGAAATATTTCTGCCCTGGATAAGCTAACTTAGACACTATTTTTCTATCTAGAGAAAGGTTAGAGTGATTTGGGTTGGTTTTATTTTTGCTTTGGGGGAGTCAGCTTTTTTTTGTTGTTGTATGCAAACAGTATTGTGGTTCTGTATACTTGTTAGATTGTTAGTGGTATGTTTAGAATGGGCTAACACTGAAGGGGTTTTTTTTAGATCTCATTATTTAATAACAGATGCATTTAGATGCTCAGGAGGGGGTCATAGAGGAACAGGGAAAAATAACAAGAACGATGTGGCCTTTTTTTTAATAATTTTTGTTCCTAATTGTAGTGCCACAGAAATCTTTAGTAGATTACAATATATACTGGAGTAAGATAATATACTGTCTTAGTCCTAATAAGGACTGTTGAGAAAACACTTTTTTTATTCTGCTCTCACCATCTTTTGGTCTGATTCAAGAATGTATTTAGCATGCACCCACAAATATGTGTAACTAGCCACAGAAAATGTTTGACTTTTGAGAGGGGAAATATTTTAATGGCAAAAAGAATGTTTTAAATACTTAATAATTGCAGAAATTATGGGCTTGGAAATAAAGAAGTCATGATACTTAAATTAGGAAAAATTGTCAAAAGACAGTACCAAGTGAAGGAACTTTTTCTTAAAAATGAGTTCATGGGGAAAGAGTGGGTTTTAATGAAAAAAGTTAGGTTTTGGGGAGCACATTCTTTTTTTTGAGGGAAACCCTAAATATACATATATATATATATATATATTAAAAGTACTTGATATTTTGTGTGAGGCTTTCACATTATTGTTTCTGTACATCCTACACAGCTTTTAAAAGTGCCATTTTTCTCTGTTAAACTTTAGAGAGTTCTTTCATAGTTCTCTGACTAGAGAGTGATATTCTGGAAAAAATTGTCACAAAAGAGAAAGAATTTTACCATTTGGATAGGCTGGGACTTCTAATAAGCTGCTACTGTTCCGCTTACTGCCAAGCTAACCACAAAGTGGAGAATTCAAGCAGCAGTGCACAGCTTGGATTTAGAGGAGGTTCTTCCCTTTTTTTAATGCTACTAATATTGTTCAATAACATTGAATATATGTAAGATAATAGACACACATATTTCAATGTTGCTAATAATTTTATGTTAAATTAGAACATTGTTTTAGAATCATAGCTTCATTGTGAATCTGCTTGTTTTTACTTGGAAACCCTTCAGTATTACTGGGGTAATTCAAATGGTATGCTTAAATCTAGAGTTTGTTTCTTGTTTTGCAATGGTTTACTCTTTAGTCCCTTTTTCACTCGTAATAGTTGATTCATTAGCAGCCTTGATTAATGAATCTTTACTGGGGGAAGAAAATCTCTACCCACTATAAAGAACAGGATTGTGAAGTGAATTCTTTTTCATAAGCTTGTGGCTGCTTATTCAGATGTATCTTTAACATCTGAATTGTAAAGCATGTTGTGATAAAGTACTGTAAACAAAAGATCTAGTAAGTGTTCCTCATGTTTTGTGATCATCTTGGATAGAGGCTTTTTAATGCCAATTTAGTGTGTGTTCTCCAGCTTCTCAAAAGTGTTGTAATGAGTAGGTTTCTGGAAAAGTCACTGTAATATGTCAAGCTGCTAAATTCACAGTTTGACAGAGCACAATGTTAAATGCTTAGATCCAATGTGAAGGTAATGTATCAACATGTATTTACAGTTGCTGAATACAGCATGGAAATAGAGACCATAAACAAGTTTTTACTTGTGAATAGCCAAAGTACATGAAAGAAACATGAGACTAAAAGTTTTCGGGTTTTTTTTTTTTTAAACTTTTTGTAATCCATGCACTTCCTGATACATTAATTTGACAAGATTGAAATCTTCACTCTTACAGAGTATAACAGCTTCTTTTGCAATGTATTTGGAGTTTATTTGGTCTTCTGAAAATGCTTTATTTAAAGATGCAATTCTGAAGCTGTGTAATTACAGCTAGTTAAGAAAATTACTATTTCATTGTCTTGCTATCAAGACTCTCACCTGAATAAAGAAAACTACATTGACTGAAAAGGATCCCCTGTATCCCATCCCTTCAGTGTTCTTGTGACTTCTTTATTTTGGACATGTTCCAAGATTGTTACATAAGCTCTAGTTTGCATATTTTATCTATGAGCCCTCTTGACTTGCTGATTCATTTCTCCTTGTAGCAATAAATGTTGCCTGAAATCTCCCTCTTCCTAGTTATATTTGACAAGTTCTGGCGTGAAGTGCCTGCTCAAACGTATCTCAGGTGTTTCAGCTGTGAATGTTAAACTAGTCAGCATGAGATGTATTTTATCTTGGCAATGCACTTGGGGAACTCATTGTTCTGTGAGCCTGGTGTTCCCTGTAGTGCAGGAGAGGTTATGGACAAACTGTCTCAATAACTGAAATAATTCTCAGACTCATAGGTACTTCTGCTAACATATTTTAGACTGCTTTGTTAAATGTGTTTTTTGTTTAAGGACAAATGAAGAATGGTAGTTAGTTTGTCCCTTAAAATGTGTGCACTGCTAAGAGAGTCTAAACAAAGATTAAGTTATCATGCAGTTGACTGGTGTGATAAGCTTGCCGGCTGTCACATGGCCAGAACTGGGTATTGTGAGGAAAACATCCTGTCTCTGTAGAGGCAAATTTAATTCTATGCAAAGGCTAGATGTTGGGATACTCATGCTTGCATTACATAAGTAATTCTTGAATCTTGTTTGTCAATTTAATAACTAGCAGATAAAAACTTCTTAAGCAGCGTTATAAATGTGTGGTGGTGTCAGAGAGGAAGTGTGCAGAGAATTCTTCTAAAGTATTTAAATAGCATGGCACATTCTGGCTTCCTCTTCCCTCTCTCGTTTTCCATCTACATTGTTCCATGGAGATAGAATCAAGTACTAGCTAGTGTAGGCGAGTAAACTTGCTTTTGACAGTTTTTGAATGCTAGCGCCTGTTTCTTCAGTTAAGATATCGCTTCTGTGTCTGTCACAGACATCTCTGACAATTTCCTCCTTTCCTCTTGTTTCTTGTTTCCCCCCTAACCCCAGGATATTTTTTTCTTAATGATCCAGTTGTATACATTATAATATTAAAGTATATTTTCCACCTTTTGGGAAGAAATGATGGTGAGACAGAAATGCCTGAAAGAATGGTTTACTTTCAGTAGGCAGCTGTGGGTAGTGGTGATGGATGTGCCAGAGTTTGTTTTTCTGCCAAAACACTTTTCTTTATATGAAGAATTGTACGAGTTTACAAATTTAATTGCACGAGCTTATATAAAAAGTACCGTTTCCTTCCTGTGGCATTCCTGTGTCAGGAGGATCATACAACA
The DNA here is from genome assembly GCF_001522545.3 of Parus major. Lineage (NCBI taxonomy): Eukaryota > Metazoa > Chordata > Aves > Passeriformes > Paridae > Parus > Parus major. The sequence goes on from NC_031799.1 coordinate 20,437,877, forward strand.
ATGGTGTTGGAAGCTACAGATAGATGTCCACATCAGGATGAGAAATACGGGATTTTACTGAATAAGACCAGGTGAATTTGAAGCTAGCCTATCTGCATCAAGTCCAAGGAAGCCTTGTATGCAGAAAGCAAAAGGAATGAGTTGATTTGATTTATAGGGGAGGAGTAGCATGGGAAGTGCTGTGTGTTTTGAAATGCTATATTGCCATGATGATGTTATACTAGGGATTGCGCATCTGTGAAGACTTAGCCATCCAAGACAGACCATCATTTTTGTATAAATGGACAAAAGGCATAGTGTTTCTGCAGGTCCAAGTAGTTTTCTTAAACTTCTGTTGATAAGCAAATGGAGACAAAGATTCTGTTAAGAGTGAGGTAGCTGACTATGTAAGTGGTATAAAAGGAGTGGGGTTTTCTTCTTATGGATCAGCAGCTTAATTTTAGGGTGAAAAGAGATGACAGATTTTCCTCAAAAAAAAAAAGATTTGAAGCAAGTTTCAGTTACAGAGAAGAGGCAAGTCGAATATCTATTAAAACATGTGCAGAAGGAAAACCACCCAACTTCTTTCTAATACAAATGCAAGATACTGGAAATACTGCTTATGAAAGACAGATGAATAATTCTAAGAATGTTTATACAGAAAAAAGTGTTGGGTACTCAGTTTGAAGGAGAAAAGAAAATGCTTATGGTTGATCTGCATAATGTCACTGACCCTTGGTTGAAAAAGTGATGTGTTTGATAGTTAAAATAGCTGCTTGCAATTTAGGAAGGGCAAAGTGAAGAAAAAGGACAATTCTATCTTTATGAAAACTGAAAAAAAAACCCCACTTATCAATTGGTTTTCTCTGTGACCACAGCAGAAATAGCTTGCTATGGGCTATCAAATTGCAGTCACATACAGGATGACTAGCTCCCTAAGTACAGGAAACTTCATTTTTATGTGCAGGTGGTCTTGTACTACTAATACGAAAATGTTCATTAAAAAAGATGATGGATGCAGTATTTTTAGAAGTAATTATAAAAGGATTTGGAGTCATACCTATTATTGAAAGGAGACAAATAACCAGTAGTGTATTTAAAACCTCCTTGTTTTTGATAAAGTATAAATGACTGTGAATTGACTTTGATTGTACATAATACATATGAGGTTTAATCAGCAGCGTTTATTTGTTCCTTTTTATAAAGATCACTTGGAAGCCATTCAGTGAAATCATCTGTATAGAATTCCTTTTCTACTCAGTTTTAAAGGGAAATCAGTTAAAGGATGTTTTAGTAGATGCTTAGAAAACATTGAATCTAAAACAGGCTAATACAGTAGTGGGAAGTGTGCATCTGTTAATTAAATGAAGGGGAAAAAAGCTATAGCAATGAATTGTGGGTTAGAAGCTGAAGACTTCAGAAAGTAAAGAATGAAGGGGGTCTACCTAAGATATCTAGGATGTTAATGTTAGGACCATTAAAGTGAGCGACAGTGAGATAAAATATACCAAAATACAGTTATTTTTTATGAATTTAACAGATATATTTAATTTCCTCGGCAAAATAGGACACTAGTAATTGAGAAAGTTGAGAAGAATTTGATGATCAAACTGATTCCTTGGTAGGCTTATTCAACAGGCAAATGGTTCACATTTTAAATTTTTTGATTGGTCAGAAAATTGATTGTAATCCTGTAATTAATTATGTTCATTCTGGCTTTATGGTAGAGGATTAATATCTTGCCCAGAATATCATGTAAAACGATGTTTTATGCTGCCTTTCTCTACCCCTTGAACTAGTTGTGTAAGTGAGAAAGGAGCACTGCTTATCTTTTGCATTCAACCGCTGCTGTTTCAGTATACAGAACTGCTTGATTTGACTCGTGGCTGGATGGAGAAGCCTCTCTGGTCTTTTTTCCTAATACCAAGCCATGTAAAATTCAACTAAGAGAATGTTCTTACACAGTTGAGATGTTTATGTGGTTTTTACTTCAGTCCTTCCTTACCTTTTGTGTTAAAATGCAGGCTTCAGGTAAAAAGTATTCCAGAATAAATCTCTATTCACAGTTACAAATGTTGTAATTTATTTTGGAGCTGAAATACCTCCCTTCAAATCCAGAGGTAAAACTTCCTGAAAGTTTGAACCTTTTGTAGTAGGTCTGTTTCATGTCGGGCCATGAAAACGATTGGAGGGCTCAAATATCTCTTCCTATAAAGACAGGCTGAGAGAGTTGGAGTTCTTGAGCCTGGAGAAGAGAAGGCTCCAGAGAGACCTTACACCTTAGCACCTTTCAGTACCTGGAGGGAGCCTGCAAGAGAGATGGAGGAGGACTCTTTGCAAGAGTGTGTAGTGACAGGACAAGGGGGGAAAGAGAGTAGATTTAAATTGGATATTAGAAAGAAATCTTTTACTGTGAGAATTGCAAGGCACTCTAAACAGGTTGCCCAGAGGAGCTGGGAATGCCCCATCTCAGACTAGATCAGGGTTTGAGCAACCTGATCTAATGGAAAGTGCCTTTGCCTGGGGCAAAATGGTTGAAACTAATAATCTTTAAGGTCCATTCCAACGCCAGCCATTCTATGATTCTGTGAAAACAGAAGGCAGGTTCTATAGCTGTAGTTGAGCCAATTGGAGCACAAGGGGAAAGAACTTAGCTTTTTTCAGATATCAAGGAAATGGCTTGACTCCTGTCTCTCACTGTAGAATTGTGGGTTTCTTCTTCTCCCTAAATAAAAAAAGTCAGGACTCAATAGTATTTATTCTCTTGGATTTTATGGTTTTTATTAAACTTAATTTTGCCTACTATGATTTAGAGCAATAAAGAAACAGACCAGGCAGATATGTCTGCTTTAAATTTTCTTCTTAGAAAGCCTAAATGTTTGTATCAGCATAGCTGTTCTATTTGGTTTTTATGCATGTATTTGTATAGGTGTAACGTAAGTAGTGCATTTTCATTCAGGATGGGTAAAATAAATTCTTTTCCAAAGCTTTATGATTACCCTGTGTGTAACCTAAAGGAGTTTCAGTAAACAAACTGGAATTGCCTCTCATGATTCAACACAAGCCTAGGATAGACAACAGGTTGATTGTCCTTCAGAACAGGTGACTTAGCTCAGTAGAGGAGCACATTATGTGGGGGATGGTGACAGTAAACACTTTTCAGTTTCATGAGCAGTACTATTTGCACAACAGCAGCCTTGTAACTGTTAGGATTTTATTTTTAAGCATTGTTGTGAAGGCAAGAGACAAGGAAAATACAAAGGAATACACAGTGAATTAATTTTATATATCTATATGGGAATGCTATTGAGAGTTGCTCTGAAGAATTGATGAAGCTGAATAGATGGTGCTAGAAGCTAACTTTACTGACTGAGGAGTCTTCCTTTTGATTTTGTCAAAATAGTTTGAAAAAGTAAGTGAAAATAAGCAATTTATATCTTTAAAGGAAAAGAGGAAAAATAAGAGTACTTAAGACAGCAATACAATTAAGCAGTCTCCTAGAAATTATTTTTGTAATAAGTTTGTGAGGTTAAGGTTTTGTTATGTGTGTTTTGTTGAGTCATGTTGCAACAGTCATGTCCAGGGAGGTGCAGCCACTGGTGACCAACGTGGGAAATCAACTCAGGAATCCATTTATTGGGGCATCACCAACACAGGAATTAACCCAGCATAATCCAGAGATGGAGAACCCAGAACTAAGGCAGGGTGGTGGGCTTTAAGGGGTAGAGCAAAGCTGGAGTTTAGGGTCTGGGTCTAATAGGGACACAGCAAGGGAGAAGCCCCAGGAGCACAAACCAATAGGGGTACAATAGGAGGGATTAATGCAGCAGAATATGACGAATTGCAGCACAAGAAAGGCTGAACACCTCGGGCTGACACCCCACGAGAGATCTGGGGGTGGAGCAACTCTTCCCGGATTTATAGGGCACATTCCCCTAAACGGAGGGATGGGATCCAGTCTTCCTGGGACTTCAAGCCACGCCTCTCACTTTAACCCTGTCTAAAAGCAAATCCCCGCCTCTTTGTGGGGTACTCCACAGTGTTTGGGGCTGGGGACAGGTGTGACTGCAGAGATTCAAAGGATGAAGAAACAAGGAGAGTTGTGGGTCAGAATAATGGACAGAGTACTGGTGATTTCCAGAAGTAAGCAAAGCATGTGATAAAAACTTTGCTGATGTTTGAGTTTATGTCCTGGTTTTATATGCATTGAATTTAAGTAGACAATCCCCAGCTGTGCTTATCATCTGGACAATTCATGTGAGACGGAAGCATGTCAGAGACACTAGTATTAGAAATGCAGGGGAGAAACCTGGGGCATGAAAAAACCCCATGTTGAAACAGAGGGAAACAGCAGAGGACTGGGGAGGAATGGGGTGACCAACAGCAGAAGAAATCAAAATGGAAAGATATGGAACCAAGAGAGGTGACTCTTTAGAGGCTCTCATCATTATTAAGGACTTTGTCACTGGAAAGATCACCTGGAGATCTGTACTATATTTCTGAGAAATCTTGGACTGACAGGAGATATTAGCAACTCAACTCAGATTTTCTTTTCCCTTTTTTATATTTTAATATTTCCCTTTTCCTTATTTTTCTTTTTATTCCCATACCTTTGAAAGAGTCAAATTTTTACTTAGGGTCAAGGCTCCTTATTTTCAAGCACATGAACTCTAGTGTTCTTCACATGCATTTAAAGCAAAGAATAACCATAGAATATAAAGATTTGGTATCTGTAGGGTGTGATTACCCAGGCATTTTTACATCTAGCAAGATTAAAGTTAAAGGCTCATTAGTCTTAAACTTGTGAGTGGGTGTTAGATAAATTGGTTAAGCTCTGTCTCTCAGTATTTGCTATTTCAGATTTAGATGCTGGCCTGCCAGTCTAATCAAAGCTGTTGAAAAGGATTGTTTCTTTTTAAACAATGTGCTAATAACACTACCGCTATCTAACTGCTAATGCTTATTCTGGGCTCTGCTTTTATGTGTCATACTGTTAGCATTTATTCCCAGCCCAATCTTATTATTGTGAACACTAGAAAAGATTAACTTCATGTGCATTATTTTTTGGACTTCTGTAATTTCATGGGAAAACTGGACTATGTGCATTGCCATAGAGCACAGACATTAAAACTGTTGAGTGATTTTGTCCATCATTTTAAGTCTGTCTAAATTCTAATCCCTTAATGGTATTAAAATGAAAGCTGGTATCTAGAATGAAATAAGTCCATTAATCCCACTACTGATCTTTAGTACTGAGGTTTTTTCCATAGTGGAAAGTATTCTAGTGCTTTTTCAATGGTTAACAGAGCTGGCTTGCAAGTTGGGAATCAACCTGTTGGAAAAGGTTGATTTTATTCTCTTTTTTAGTTGCTGTGTCTTATGCTAGCCAGAATATTGCTTAGAGGTGTCATCTAATGCAGTTTTTCTCCTAGAAATTAGAATCCAGTAACCTGCAGATAAACAAGTTACTTTTTTTATTGCTACGAAAGCTTTAAATACAGACTTAATTGATTCGCCTAGATCTTGTACTAGCTTGTTGGTGAAGATCTGGAAGATCCAGAAAAAACCTAATTTTTAGATAAAATAGATGTCAGGTTGTTTTGAATGTTTATATCTTACTGTTTTTGTCTTGTCTCAGAACTGAGAATTGAGCAGTATCTAGAAGCCAGAAACCCCTAAGAACCTCCATTGTTTGGCTCTCAGATCTAATAGTGCATTTCACTTATTACTGGAAGACCTTTTGAACTGTAATGGACAAGTACAGTAAAAAGGATTTTGAAAGATATATGGATATAATCTTCAAATGCATTTTAGGAGATGCATTTTGGTAGTGCTCCTGTCAGTATAAGAAGGGCATATTCCTCCAGGCAGTATATTTTTACAAGACCATCGTGCAAAGAATGAGAAATCGGGAATGAGGAGAAGCCTACTCGTTTGCAGACTACACACAAACTGCCACTTCTCTGTGTGATGCTGTATTGGTTTAAATTTAATTTAAAAAGGGTAAGAACTGAGACAAAACAACCCTCACTGCAGTCTCATTATTGAAGGGAATATAACAAACGCATATCCTGCTCCTTTCCAGAATTGCCGTCCACACATGATTTTTAAGTAACAATTGTGGGTTTGTTTTTTTCAGATTGAGAAGCTATGTCCGAATTGGTTACTTCAAGTTCAACCAGCAGAGGGATTTTTTTTTTTCAGATAGGAACAGCTAGGACTATTTTCCAATCAGTCAAATTTAGCATATTAATTTCCTTAAATTATCTTGTGAGCTGGGGATTAATTACCTTGCAGCTCTGTAATTTCAAATAACAGAATTTTTTTATTATCTTAATGAGCAGTTTGTTAGGGTTCAATTAACTAATTTTAACTAAACAGTTTAACACAATAACTGAACATTTTAGTTCAGATAGTTTATGGGCCTGGATTGTTTTGTGTGTTAAGAGGGGGATTGTTAGCCTGTTTCATAGCAAAAATCTAGGGGGATTCTATAGCATCTTTTCATCCGTGAAACAAATCACCTCCAATAGTATTTGCAGAATATAAATTACCTGTGACAAAGGGGTTGGGTAGCTTTAAATTATATGATAAAAAGTGACAATTGTGCTCCATCATGGGTTCATGGGCTGGTAGTGAGATCTGACAGCATGCCAAGGCTTAGTGTTTAGAAATTGGCTCAAACCATGAGATTAGGCAGTAGCATTAGTCTTTTCGGGAGTAATATGATAATGTCACAGAGTTACAGATCATACTTCAGTGACAGATGGCGCATGCCTGTGTGAAGTGTAGTAGGGTAAAAATACTTCTTGTTTTGATGTTTTATATGTTTAGTCACCATCAGTAGCTGTAGTAGTTACTTACAAATTTAATATCAATTCAAACAGGAAACACCAGCTTCCAGGAAGACACCTGTTCAATTGTCCAGAGCTTAAAAAAAAAGTTTTGATACTGGACATTTGCCTTCAGGCTATATCCCTACTTCAGATCAGTGTGTTTTAAAACATTTTTTCATATCTCTGTTTCTACCTTGTTGCTGCTTGACTATATCATTTTTGTTTTCAATATAGAAATGTATTATTTCTCCTAGTGTCTTTGTTACTGTTTATAGACAACATTAAATTTCAGGTTGGTGTGTGCAATTGAAACTATAACAAGTATCTGATAGTTCTTTTTTTATTTAAACCCACTCAAACAAACAATAAAACACAAATATTTTTGTTTTATGTCACATGTTAAGAGCACAGCTGAGGTTTCCTTCGTGAATATGAATATTTAGCAATTTTGCAAGCATGTTGTCAGATTGCTGATTGTATTTGTAATCAAACTGGCCAGTGAAGTCTCTTAATTCAATTTTGTAAAGCAGTGGGGAACAAAAATGCAGAAGGAAGTAAAAGGTTCATCATAGCAATTGTTAATTGGGAAGTTATGCCTCTACACATGTTGGGGGGAAATAACATCTAAAAATAGCTTTAAGTGTTGCTTGACTAGCACTGCTCACCTCTGCCCTGAAAGGAAAGAGAACTCAGGAATTTACATACCCTAACAATGACTTGGCTGGTATTGTGAGATCTATAATTAAGTATACAATTATAGCAACTGTTTGCTGATAGTTTCTTCTCTTTTTGAGACAATTTCAATGTGAAATCTCCATTATGCTATAAAATCATGTTTCTGAGCTATGTGAAATGTAAAAGATTAATCCAATTCCTAATATCAATTTCATAACATACTAAGATAACTTAGGTTTTATTAGTTCTAAGAATTCAGTATTTTATGCATAATTAGATAATTTCAAGTATAAAGACTCAGCTGTTTTAACAGCAGTATCTCCTGGACCAACCAGTAGCTATAAAAGGCCACAGGCACAAGATGAATTCAAACATTTGATGCCACAAACATTCTCAGAATTGATAACATTTGTAATCTGAATTCTGTCATGACTATCTGTATTTTGATTGTTTGAAACAGCTCTAGGGTTTGGTTTTGTGTGTAACCTGTGTCATAGCTTGCAGAATATCAGCCTGCTACAGCATGTGTATTGAAGGTATATTTGACTCCTAGGTTTTAAATGGAGAGAAATAGACCATCTTTATACCTTCATTTCTTACTATTGGGGTGTAAAACAATGTGGTTCATCCAGAGTGCTGGAAACCTATAGTCAAATATTATCCAAGAGGACTCGAACCTTAGGTCGTTTGTCAGGACAAGAATGCACACTCTATGACAATCTTGGGTTCATTCAAATGGAGGATTTGTCCTAGGATTTATTTGGTTAAGTTTCACATATTATTGGAGATTTCAGTATCCAGTTTTTTATTCCATGTGCTTTCTGTTTCTCTGATGATTGGACACACTTGCTTTAGTATCTAGATCACTTCTTTTTTCTTCATATTAAGTAGTTAACATGTTATCTGTTAATGAGTCAGCATCTACTTATGCAATATTTAGACAAGTACTGTTTGCACACAAAGTGTGGGTGTTGGCTGCCACCAGCATTTTATACATGCCCATGGTCTCTATAAGACTTGGTGCCATATTTCTGGAGTACTGCATAAATAAAATTAGATATGTCCCTCCCTAAAGTATGTCAATATCTAATAAAAGATGTAGTGTAATTAAGTGGGTTGTTGTAGTGCATCTAAAGGAGGAGGATAGCAACATTGGGGGAGGAAAAAGTGTTTATCTGATGAATGGCAGTAGACAAAAAGAAACAAGGATCATGATAATAGCATAATAGAAGTTTATGCCCTAATTAATTTTGATCAAGTATGTCTTTTCTAGAAACAGCAGTGTACATTCTGGTGTTGTTTTGTTTGTATATATGATCAAGTTTTGTGGTTTTAGCTATAAATATTACTACTGATTCAATTGTTATAATCTGTCTTATGTATTTTTTCTCTTTGTCACTTCTTTTCCACATTCCTTATCTTTCCCATCATCAGTCTCTCTTGTTCTGCAGTGAAAAAAGGCTGAGTTCTGACCACATTTGCTGTGGCTAGCAACAGTAGGACTGAAAAAGCTTTGGCCTTTTGGAGAGGTCACTGTCTAGAATCCATGTGCTGATGGGAAACTAAAGAATGAAGGGGGGCAGGGGTGAAAAGGAACAGGACTGCATAGGAACAAAGGGTGAACACACCAGATGTAAAGAGTTTTCTCTTCAATTTGCAGTCTCTCTTGTTATACTGAGTACTTGTGTCACATTGTTTTTGGTGCTAATTGGCCTCTCTATGTCATATAGGTATGTTCAGTTATCTCAAAAATTCATGTTCTCTAGTAGCAGTGGAAATCTTTGAAATGGCTGAAGCTTGTGTGAAAGTTTTAGCTTGAAAAAAAGAATCCTTTTTTTCTTTTTCATTCCCATATTGAATCAAGTTGTAGTCTTTCTGTTACCACTAACAACACAGCTTCATCAGTTACGGTCAGGGTTAACTAGACCTCAGTGTGTAGCTTTGCACAGCTGCTCACGTTTAATCACTGAGTTAGCACAACTGCCACTTTCAGAAAAATGGTTAGGTAAAAAGTTGTGGCACTCCACAGGGTGCAGACTGTTGCTGTTCTGAAATGTGTTGGGTTTGTCCTTAAGAATGATCTGTGAGGCCAAGATAAGTGGTCTACAAAACCACCTCCTCTGGTAGTTTGCTGCTGTGCATGGTTTATTTTTTGTTTTTAATTAAGTTTGGGTACCTGCTGTATTGTGTACTTCCAAGACAGGAATCAGGTTGTTATGAAGAGGTTACTAAATTTGTTTATTTAGAGTTAAGACAGGTGTATATTAAATGAATACAGTGTTTAAGGATGCTATGAATAGTAATGTTTTAATGCCTTCCTAAAATTCTTTGTTTTTAGTGTTAAGTTGGGAGTAGAAAACCAGTGTTGTTTCTATTTTCTGTGTTTTCATTTTTGTCTTGGTTTTTGGTTACTTGAGCTAATGTGATGGCATTGAATAACAGAATCAGTAAACAGTAGTAATGCCTTAAGCAGAATGATTAAGAGCAGCATACAGTAAAGTTTAATCCTCCTCGCATTTACCATTGATTTATAGGTTTCAATAAATTTTAAGTTTGTGAAAAATAACTCTACTTACCTGTAAAGCAGAGTATATTGATATAAGCCGTCTTCATTCTGCAAAGGGAATTGCCTGATGCCATTTTTTTGATCTGAGCTGGAACATTTTACATTATGCATTCACGTATGATTGAATCAATATGTGATTATTCAGGTGCTTTAGGAAGACTTGGAATATGACTATCTTAGACAGTAATTGCATTGTCTGGAAAATTTTGCTAGAGTAGAGGCACAGGAACATATAACACCATGGTTAACAAAAAACACTAAGTCTCAGCTTTCTCCCCTGGAAATGTTTCCAAATAATCCAACTGATCTGCTTCCTTTTTTTACCATCTGACATTGACTTCAACTCAAAAGTAGAGTTTGAGTTTGTAGCAGCTAATGTTGGTTCGCTCGGATGTGGTTAGGCTGGCTGGTGGGTTGGACCACATGATCTAGGGAGGCAACTAAGAACCTCCATCATTCTTAAGTTCTCAGTGCTTGGGGAAAGAAAGTAAAATAGTGCTATATCTTACTGCTCCTCTGGAGAATATGGGGTTTAAAGGCAATTAAAAGTCACAATGTGATACTTCCCTGCAACAGCTATGCCTTCTGAGGGTGTTGTAGATATAACTGTTTATGCTAAATAACAACATGGTATTTTGTTCTTTATATTATAGAATAACTTTTCAGAGCATATGTGCTGAGGCTCATACTTTAGGAAACAGGCATCTTGATTCGTATATGATTTCTTCCAGTTTGATGTGATCTGAAACTCCTCCAATCTGGTGCATGTACATTATGGCAGTTTTTCACTGATGAGATCACATGCAGACATACTGGTAATTTCTACACTAACTGTACTGTTATAAAAGGTAGTTTTGAACACCAGACAATTTTCCTAGGTCTAGGTATGCTTGTTTTGTTGCAAAACCATAATTTGCACTCAGAATGTTTTGACAAGTTTTTTGTAGCTATGTCCACTGAGGTGGAAATACTGCCTTTAAAAAAATTTAGGCCACAGGTGCAGTCTTCATTTATGTATTGGAGACCCTTTTTTGACCAGCTTCCTCAAGGAAAATTCAGCAGCTCTGATATATTTGTGTGTGGACAGGTATGAATGTGTTTCCTTAGCTGTCTTGTGCAAAAGTGCTGTTACGATATTGTAGATAAAAAAACTTCGTTGCATTCTAGGCAGGCCATTAAGTTTTAAGATAATTAAAAAGGCCTCTAATCGAACTGTGATAATCTGACAGAACAGTGAAACTCTTGATAATAAAATGTAAGTTATATAGGAAGTCAGCCAGTCCATGGACCTGTCGTAGTGCCTTTCCCATTCCATATGTTGGTCAGCATATCTGTAGCCCTTGGCAGAACACTTTTGAACTGCATGTCCCCTGCAAGTACACCAGCAGGTTATTTTGGGGCATTCTGGAAGCAAATGTGAACCTTTGTGTGCCTGCTTAGAATGTGCCATCAGCTGTCCTCTTCCTGCATTAAAGAATCCTGGATGTCAGCAGCTGTGACAGCATTGGTACTAAGAGGTAACAAATCCTCAAGTAGGTCAGTCTGATGCTTAAGGTAATGTTTCATTATTAACATCTTAGACTTGACCACCTAAAATCAGTAGAAAGATAGTTCTGCTCCCTGAAACTTGATAGATTTCTGTCAATGAGATATTTCAGTGTTTGCTTCACTCTAAGTGTCTGTCTTTGGTTCAGATACTGAAACAACAAGAAAGAGTGGGACAGGATGACAGCATCTGCTTCCAGGAAAAGCAAGATGGATTTGTTTTTGAGATTGGTTTCTGGATCCTTTGTGTCTCCCTGAGCTTTCTCTGTTATTCCTCCTTGTTCTCCAGTCTGGGAACCTGAGATGAACTAAGCTGTCTGTGGTCTACAGGCCTTTCTACTTTGTGCAAAATATGTTTAATTTCAAAAGATAGACTGTCTAGAGATAAATATTTTCTCAGCTGTGTTTATCTTTTGTTTCCTCGATCAAAATCATATGTTGTTTTGTTTATTCAAGTTAGCTCACTGTAAGCCACACATTTCTGTCCAATGTGGCAGGTTGTGAATTAGAATATTGCCAGAAAACACTGCCAGTAAAACTTACTGTCATTCTGTATGAGGTGATTATGCACATCTTCATGTGCTCCCCTGATACTTAAAAAATAAATCTGGTTATGGGTATCCTTTGGCAGGCAAAGTCTTCTTGTATGGTGATACCAATGGTGCATACAGTTGTTCTTCCTCAGTCTTCTTGGAACCCCTGGTGTTCCTCATCCCCATTTGAAATGGCACAAAAACAGCTAATCTCCTTGCCCTAAAATTGTTCTTGATTTACTCAACAGATGTTAGTGGTTCAGTATGGGATCTCTTTATGCTTAGTACGAGTCTCTGGTATGGATAATTTTGATCAGTCTAAAGTCTTTGTAGCTAAATGTACTTTCTTGCTTAATATGAATGGCTATTTAAGGACAAGCACAGATCATCTGGATTCTGCAATACACTCCTGGAGTTATTTAAAGAAATACTTTGCTGGTTTTACTGTTTTCAGTATTTAAAATAGAGGATGGTTATCGAGGGATGCAGTTGTTAAGATACTTCCAACCCTTCCTGAAATGAAGAGCGTGTTGTGGTTTACCCATTCTTTCTTGCTCTCTTTTTTCTGTTTCATTTTGGTTTTGTTTCCTAAAACAGTTTGAAGAAGGTAAAAACTGCATGGGCCTCATTCATTGTACTGAAGTATGACCCTGTATCCTCATCTGTTTTGTGAAGGTTTGCTACATATTCTGGGTACATCAGTATTCTTTCAAAGTTGACCTCCAAAAGCAATTGAAAGAATTCTGAGGATTTGAGGTAAACTGTAACCCCATTGTAGAAGGCAGCCAAGTTTGTCAGACCTGAACTTCTCCTTCGTGAAGACATGCTGGATATCACAAATCATCTTTTTGTTTTCTGTGTGCCTTAACAGAGTTTTCTGGAGGATATGCTCAGTGGTGATCTTTATGGGCAGTCAGGTGAGGTCTGACCGACTTGTAAATTCTTAGGTCTTTATTTTCCTTTTTAAAAATGGTGGTTATGTGTCCTTTTTCCAGTCTTTAGAACTTCCACAATTTGTCAAATATTATAGGTAGTGGCTTATCTGCTTCCTTTGTTAATTCCTTCAGGATCTATGGATGTACCTCATCAGGTCCCATGGACTTGTGAACCTTCACATTCACTTAGATGATTTCAAATCAGATCTTCTTCTACAGCAGGTGGTTAGTTCTTCATTGTTCCTGTCCCTGCCTTTGCCATCTGCAGCTCTGGTGAGGTGGCTGGAGAACTTCCTGGTGAAGACTGAGACAGAAAAGTAATTGAGTGTTTTGGCCTTCTCCATATCCCAGGTAACCAGTTCTCCCATTTCCTTTGGAGAGGACCCACATTTTCGTAGTCTTCCTTTTATCACCCATGTGCCTATAGAAGTAACAGAAATCACCTTCCTTCTTTAAGGAAGGAACCTTAAAGATCATCTAGTTCACACCCTCTTTGTGTGGACACTTCCAAAGATGGGGCATCCACAACTTTCCGGGGAATCTGTTCCAGTGCTTCATCATCCTCATGGTAAAGAGTTTCTTGTACTGCACACAGTACTCTTGGTGGGATGTTACAAAGACCAGAAGAGAGAGGCAGAATTACCTCCCTTGGTTGCTGTTTGGATACAGGTCAGGATACACTTGACTTTTTGGGCTGTGAGCACACGCTGTTGTTCAGCTTTTTATCCAGGAAAACCCTCAAGTCCTTCTTGGCAGGGCTGCTCTCACTCTCAGTCTGTGTCTGGGATTGCCCCAACCTAGGGCTGCTCTCACTCTCAGTCTGTGTCTGGGATTGCCCCAACCTAAGGCCTTGTTGAACTTTGAGGTTCTTGTGGACCTGCTTCTGAAGTTTGTCGAATTCCCCCTATATGGCAAAGAAGCTATCTTATTGAAGCTTTTCTTGTTGCACTTGATGCCCCTGGCCAGGTGTAATTTTTCCAGTGCTTTAGTCTTCCTAACCAGATCCCTGACTGCTCAATCTTTCACTATTTTTCTTAGGCTGTCTGTTCTTGTTATCACCCTCTGTAGTCTAAAGCCAGTGGTAAATTGGAACTGAAATATTTCAGTGGAATGAGAAATACTTGCTCAGTTGTGAGCAACCCTGGAGTGCATCGGAACGTGATTGGAACGGCTGCTCTGGGTCAGACCGGTAGTCCATCTGGCAAGAATTTTCTAGTAGCATTTGGGTTTTAATTAAGAAAGAGTAGGAAAAAGATGGATACTTAAGATAGTTCCTACAAGTACTCTCTCGGTAAAACTGAGTGCTAGAGCTTTTTGGTTAGAGAAACATACTGAGAGTCAGTCTGATGTGATTGATCATGTGCTAGAGAGAGTATGGTTAAATAAGATTTCATTAGGTATTTTTACCTTGAAGGTAAGCTACTACTAGTAATCTAAAGCACTTGATACCACTTCTGAGGTCTTTGTGATGTTGCACCCTTAAGGGGAAGGGAGCACCCAAGATTTGTAGATAGTCATTGATTGAAAGGAATGGAAATCAGATGATCCACAAAAGCTTATGAAGTGTTATTAGTAAATTACACACTTGGCTTGGAAGTTGGTATGTTAGTACCCATGGCACTGTCTTTTGGATAAAGAGGTAGGGTGTAAGGGAGGAGAGAGATGAATTAAAGAGCAGGAGAAAGAAAGGAGAGGAGGAAGGAAAGAAGGAACGAAAGAGATTACAGTCCTGGCTGCAGCATCAGTTCAGCTGATGGCATGTCCTGGGACCACTGTTTGGGTTTAGATCAGGGTATCTATTAATAGATAAGCTTTCCCTGCCCTGGAGATAAGTGTCATGCTTCCTATGCAAATGACTTACCACTCACAGTCCATTCTTCCAGGTCCTTAAGCAAATGGGTCAGAGGGCTTTGGATCTTTGGTGGTCTTGTTCTCCTCATACACTCTGTGTCTGCTTCTCTACCTCATTTTTCTGTTTGTCCTGTACTGAGCTGTGCTTATCTCCAGGAGGAAGATCAAAGACGTGTGTCCCAGAAAAGTGCTGTCCTACCTCTGCATGGCCCCTTGTCCAGTCACATCTTGTTCTTTCTCACCGTGTTACTGCCAGCAGTCCTTGGCTGTTGTTACCTACAGTCCTTGGCTGGTGCCACAGCCACCCTGCTGCTGGTGTTTGAGGCAAACATGAGCCACTTGTCTTGTAGACTTCTGTAGTTCTGGTACATGGTTACTTTGAGGTCCTCCAAATATCCCAGATTATTTTCTTAGAGAGGTTGTGCTTTCCTGCAAACTGTGTGGTGATAGAAGATTTTTGTTATCATCAGTGCTTACAGTTGTAGCTACAGCACATTCTTAGCTGTCATCTTTTGCTAGAGGCTTAAGGTTATGTGACTCAATGTCACAGTTTCAAGTGACATTATGGAAACATCAGTTGCACTGAGTTCATTGCTTTTGTTTTATTTTGTAACTGATGTCTCTTGTTCAGAGACTTGTGTAGCTACTAAATCTCTAAAGCAGCATGACCTGAGATATCTAGGTAGTGTTGTTCCCCTGATGCACACACTTGCTTTATTATTGCCTCTGGATGTTTGAGACTGGAGGAGTTCCTTCTGCTTGGGATGGAAGTCTGCAAACAGTTCAAATGGTAATGACTCCCTACCATGAGGCAGCCAAACAGGTGTCAGGAAATGATGCAAGAGTAATCCCTTTTTGCTTATTGTTTTTGTGATGATTATGGGGCTAGCTATTTCTTTGATAATTTCTGTACTGTGAATGCTTTGCCTGCAGACTCTTGATCTCTTAGGTCTTTATCTTTCAGAGGCAAAGTCACCTGACTGTCTCTTTTTCACATCTAGCTCTGCACTGTTGTGTTCTCTGGATGAATTCTGCTTATCCTGGCAAAAGTATTGCAGACCTGCATTTCTTCTGTTTGGTAGTTTGTGTACAGTGGCTCTGAAATAGTTTTTGTAAAGGTCACATAGTTTTGCAGTAGCAGCAAAGTGCTGTGGGAAAGGAAAGAAGCATGTAGCCATGGCAATTTGACTGACTTGTTTAAGAGCCCAAGTTTCAGAATCTGGTTTGATCATTGATGTATTTCTTGATCTTTAATTGTATTGAGTGGTTCCCTGCATTTCTGAGGCTGGCTAAACTAATAAGATTTTTTTTTTTTTTTTTTCAGAAGGAAACATGAAAGGCTTGTGGCTTTAATATTACTTTCACCCCTAGTTGCATGTCTTGGATGCCCTTCTATTGAAAATGAATGTACAGATGTATGCAGTGTAGTGGATTGGAGTTCATTTGGTATGAATGCAGAAGCTGACATCAGTGACTCCCAAATGAGGAATAGCCCATGTGATATGCAAAAGTTGATTGCAATGCAATCCTGCTGTGGCAGTCCTGACTTCTGTGGGAGTTCATTGTCCTGCTTCTTACCCCAAAACAAGGAACTTGTTTTCTCTTGGAACAAGTTGATTTTAAATCTCTTTTAGGATCTATTTCTTTATTTTATGGTGGCCTAATTCTGCTTTTATTGGGAAGAAATGAAATATAGTTCCATTTATAGGCAAATCCTTCGAATGAAGCTACTACCTGTGATCCCCACAATTTAACTTCTTTTCTAGATACTGAAAATTTGACAGAATATACTTGGCTTGACTTAGCTTCTTATCTGCTCTACGTAATTTTGTGCTCAGTTAGATGATCTGTCCAAGTACAGTGACATTTAATCCCTCTGAAGATACGTTCTACTTCTGCCTTTGTTGGAGTCAAAATTAATCCTTCCTATTAGTCCAGCCACTAATTTTGTGTGTATTCAGTCAAAAACACTGGATGCTTTCATTTGTTTTTAATTGTTGTATTTCAGTGAAGTTAGCATCTGAAATCTGTTATGCCTTATACAAAGTGCTACAACTTTCTAAAAAATTCCTAAAGTTAACAGTGCAAAAATGTACTCTTTCTGTCTTTGATTAATTTTTGATTATTTTTTTCTTAGAATTTTTCAGAACTGTGAGCAAGAGAAATCTGTGCGATACTTAATATTTTAATATGGTAACTACAAAGGGAATAAAAATGAAACAATTTAGTAGACAGAGTGCTTTAAAATAAAAAACAGGGTGAAAAAGCAATTATTTTCTTTTGTACACAAAAGATTTATCTCCTTTAAAAGAACATATGCAATTTTGCTGTCTTTGAAGTCTTTCAAGTGCCCTGAAATATTCAAGCTTTTATTCACACGCATGCACAGCTTTTCTTTTAACAAAACTGAAACTAAGAAAGCCAAAAAAAAATCCAATACAATATAATATTGGCTTGTTCTAACCCTAGTAGTGATAGGGTCTCTAAAATTCTTCCCTTTGTCTTAAACAGAATGTTGACTTTGAAAGCTCAGGGAAGAAGCAGCAGGGAGAAGAAAGTAACACAGTGGTAAGTACCTTATTTTTCTTTCCTCTGGACCATCTGCCTAATGTGTTAAAATAGAAATCCTCTTATTTATTCATGTTTTGTTATAATTGCCTTCCCAGCACTTGAATTTTATTCTGCATCACATCTCATGTTACTTTGAAGGCAGATTTTTTTAGCTCTGAATATCTATTGAGGACCCAAGTAAATTTTATCTGTTTACATGTATTTGTGTGCACATATAGAAAGGGCAGTATATGGGAGAGGAAAATTATTCTGTTTTAAAGCTCAATGCCCATTATTAAGTATTTTGGCTTGAGAACTTTAGAATACTGAGTTTTGTAATTTTTTTTCTTACAGATGATAAACAGATTTTTTGAAAACTTGGATCAAAAGTACTTGAAAAAATGCTAAAAGTTTTTGTTGAGCCTCTTACTGTCCTCTTTGGTTTGCTGCTCTAAAGCCTAGATATACATCGTATCATATACTTTCTCTCTTACTGATGTGTTAAGATTTTTTAGCTAGAGAGCATATATAAAAATGTGAAATGTGCTAACAAGACAAAGTCTGATTTGCTTTCAGAACTCTATCGAAAAGCAACACATGTTCAGAATCAGCTTTTTTCTTTATTAAATAATGCCAATGCAGATGGCACTAACTTGCTCTTGCCTTTTATTGTTAGGGTTTGCAAAGGCAAGTATTTTTCATGAATAAAAGAGTATCCAAAAGAATATTTAATTGTCAGAAGGTCTGTATGAATTCCTGTAGAGGAACTGCTACTGTGCTACATAGTCCCCCTCCTGCCCCAGAAGAAAAAACCCCAACAGCGTATGACAGCAGCTTCCATCTGCTCTGATCTTATTAATAGTGCTGCTCAGATTGTGGAAATGCTAATAAATATTGACTCCTCAATGACTTTTATTTTGAGATTACCAAATACTAGTTCAAAGGATAGAAAATCTTCTGCATATTTTGTCTGGCATTTCTATAAACAGCATATGCTTAAGTAGAGAGAAGTGTGTGCACATGCTTGTGTTTTCTAACCTTCTGTGTAGCCTATAGTGCTGTATGCTTTGTGTGCTTTGGCATTCTCCACTGAGCTAATACTCCATGCTGTTGCTGCACTGCCTCAGCTGTGCTGGCTGCACCATAAGGTTTGCTGCTTTCTATGGGCAAATGACTAGCAACGCCTCTTGCCTTTACTTCCACTTGTTCATCTCTTTGACTATGGTAGTATAACTAGAGGAATTAAGACAGAATCTCTTCCTTTCTGCTGGAATAGATGTTGACTGTATGCAGTGCAAAATATTTTTTCATGAAGTACTAATCCTTAAAAAAACCTAAACCTGAAGTGTAAGCTGTTTCTTACAGTTTTTTACCTCTGCCAGAAGCTTGCCATCTTTTAGTCTGGTTGCTCTGTGTATTTAATTTTCTTTGTTTCTCTGTGTAGAAAGTCAGGAATTTGTTTCTATGGATCTTTTTCACAGTAGCAATGAAAGAAAATGAGGTTATTTGATAAAAAATTTATTTATTTTTAAAAGTTATTTGATGTAGGGTTTGGAAAGCAAAGCAATTCTGAAGTAGCTTGGTTGCAGCTAGCTGTATCAAAATGCTGGGATTACTAGGTATATAGTAACTGTGATTATTTCCACTGCATATTTTAAAAAAAAAGTGGCTAGTGGGGGATGGAGTGCACTTCAATATCCTTTTGGGATAAATGTTTCATATTTCTGGCTATGTATTAATTTAATACATAATACTAAATCCAAATTGTTTCAGTTCCATAGTGTAAAGAATTTTTTAGCCATCTGAAAATATCAGTGTTGAAATACTGAAGTATCAATGTCATAGTTCTTAAAGAAGCTGGGGTTGTTGCATATTCTGTGAAGATTTGTGGGACTCCTGCAGTTTCCTTCAGACTTCAGTTTGCCATTGTAAAAATCACTGCATTTATATGGTGGGGGTTTTTTTGTTTTTGTTTTTTTGTTGTTTTTTGTTGGGTATTTTTTTTTTTGTTAAATCCAAAGAAGAAAAATGGGTGAGATTCAAATGCAGTAGTTTTAAAAATGAATTTATTCCTCCCTCTTATGGTTTTCTTAGTAACACGACAAATACACACCCAAAGAATATGCAATCAAGTGAAACATCAGAAATGAAGCTCAGATCTAATGCTAATCTCAGCAGTGTTGTTAATGGTATCCAATTAGAAACCATTCTTTAGAGGAAGTGTTACACTGGCACTTGGATAGATTTACTGTCCAGATGGAAGTTATTTTCTAGGGCTGTCTCAGAAAAAAAGCAAAAGAAAATGTGTGAGAACATACTTGCAGCTACCTGGGCTACAATTATGTTATCACAGTGTATGTGTGTTGCTGTGTTTTAAGTAGTGTTATTATGCGAAGTCAATATAAATATATTTTAAAAAGAGTAAAAAGTGCAGTTGCTTGGTTATCTGAATATTTAAATTTTTTTTTTCCTATTAACTTAATTTCTAATTTTTTTTCTCTCCCTTGTTTTGTAAGGATATTGCTGTAAAATATTTTGCCTTAAATTGATAGAATCACTGAAGAGTTACAGTTACAAGTGGCCCCTGGAGACCATCTCATCCAAGTCAGGGTCATCTAGAGGAGGTTACAAAGGAAAGGTCTCTGAGTTTTGAATGTCTCCAGAGAGGGAGACTCCACGTCCTCCCTGGGCAGCCTATTCTAGTGCTCTGCCACCCTCAACATAAAGAGGTTCTTCCTCATCTTCTGGTGAAATTTCTTGTGTAGTAGTTTATGACAATAGCTTCTTGTCCAGTATCTGGGCACCACTGAAGTCTGGTATCATCCTCTTGGCACCCACCTTCGAGATATTTATATGCATTGATGAGATGCCCTCTGTCTTCTCTTCTCTAGACTAAACAGGCCCAGCTCTCTCAGTCTCTCCTTGTAAGAGAGATGCTCCAAACCCCTCGTGATCTTTGTGACCCTTTGCTGGAGCTGCTCCAGGAGCTCCTTGTCTCTCTGGTACTGAGGATCCCACACCTGCACACAGCACTCCAGGTGTGGCCTCACTGGGGCTCAGTAGAGGGAGAGTTCAGCTCCCTTGACCTGCTGGCCACACTCTTCCCAATGCAGCCCAGGATCCCACTGGGTCTCCTGGCCACAAGGACACACTGCTGGCTCATTGTCACCTGGTGATCCACCAAGACTCCCAGGTCCTTCTCCACAGAGCTGCTCTTTAGTGGGGCAGCCCCAGCCTGTGCTGGTACTTGGGGTTATTCCTCCCCAGGTGCAGGACCCTGCACTTGCCCTTGTTGAACCTCAGTAGGGTTCTCTCTGTCCAACTCTCCTGCCTACCAAGGTCCAGCCAGAAGGCAGCAGAGCCTTCAGGAGTATCAGCCACTTCCCCAGTTTGTATTGTCAGCAAACCTGCTGAGGGTACCTTGGATCCCTTCATCCAGGCCAGTCATAAAAAGCTGAGTGAGACTGGACCCAGTATTGATCCCTGAGGAACACCACTGACTACAGGTCTCCAGCTGGATTCTGCTGACCCTCTGAGCCCTGGATCATGACCCTCTGAGCTCTGCCATCAGCCAGCCCTTGGTCCACCCCATTGTCCATTATCTAAACCACGTTTCCTGTGCTTACCTATGAGGATGTTGTGGGAGATGGTGCTCAAAGCCTTGCTGAAGTGGAGGCAGACAATAACCACTGCTCTCCCCTCCTGCATCTACCCATCCTGCCCTGCCATCACACAAGGCTGTCAGATTGGTCAAGCATGATTTTCCCCCCTAGGGAATCCCTGCTGTCTGCTCCTGATGACTTTCTTTTCTTCTGCAAGCTTGGTGATGACCTCCAGAGTGTTCTGTTCCATCACTTTTCCAGGGATGGAGGTGAGGCTGATTGGCCAGTAGTTTCCAGGGTTCATCATGCTCTTTTTAAAGATGAGACTAACTTTGTCCTTTGTCCAGTTGTTGGGTAGCTCTCCATGGTTTTTCAAAGATGATGGAGGGTATCTTAGCAATATAATCTACTAGCTTCCTCAACACCTGTGTGTACATCCCATCAAGGTCGATGGATTTATGAATGTTAAGCCTGTCTAGTTGAATCTTCAATAGCTAGGAGAAGGTCTTCTTTCTCCAGCCTTCTTCTCCTTGCCCCAAGGTCTGGGATTCCTGAGGGCTGACCTCAGCAGTTAACAGTGAAGGAAAGAAGGCATTCGGTAATTCTGCCTTCTCTCTGTCTTCCTTCACTAGGTCACCTATCTGATTCAGCAGTGACCCCACATTTTCCCTCGCATTCCTTTTGCTGATCTTGTACTTTTAGAAGCCCTGCTTGTTGTCCTTGGTATTCCTTTACAGACTCAACTGGAAGTGGGTTTTGGCCTTCCTTGTCACCTCCTTGCATTCTGTGGCAGTGTTCCTGTCATACTCCCATGTGGCCTGTCCTTTGTTCCACATTCCATAAATGTCGTCCTTCTGTTCAAAGTTTGTTAGAAACTCCCTGCTCATCCATAAAGAATGCTCCCTTTGCTTAATTTTTGGTTCATGGGAATGCACTGGTCCTGAGCTTAGAGGAAATGATGTTTGAATATTGACCAGTTTTCTTGGGTCTCCTTCTCTTCTAGAGCCCTAAGCCATGAGATTCTGCTAGAAAGTCTTTGAAGAAGCTGAAGTTAGTTCTGTGGAAGTTTAGGGTTGTAGTCCTGATTGCTCCTTTGCTTCCTCTACTCTGGATCATGTTGAGTTTCAACATGTCTTGGTTGCTACAACCAAGGCTGCCCCCAACCTTCACATTCTCAGTCCCTCCTGAATTGTTTGTACAAGGTCCAACAACACACCTTTCCTTGCTGGCTCTTTTACCACTTACATCAAAAAATTACGATCAATGATCTGCAGGAACTTCTTGGACTGTGTGCTGGATCATGTTGTTTCTCTCCAAAAAATACCAGGGTGACTGAATTACAGATCTATACTCCCATTTAGCTCTGACTTACTGAAGCCTTGGTCTAGGCTTGTAATGATGTTGAGCATTACTGTTTCAGTTAAAGGCTGCGCTTGAAATAGAATTTTTATTACATAGGTTATTTGCTTGAGATTTTTTCTTCTCATTTTAAAAATAGTACTTTTGTTCTGGTTTGACAAAGTCATTTGTCACTGTTTTTGTCACTGTTAAGCTTTTGCAATGGTAAGGCTGGGTACTGCTGACTGTTTTATTGCAGAAAATAAATAGAAATAATGATTCTGAAGTGTTCGTTTTATATGCTTAGGGTGGGTTTTATTTGTCAAACTTAACTCTTGAGGATTGTTTTAGTGTAGGCAGTTTAGATAAACTTTTCAGCTAAAAAATATCTATTACAACACATACCTAGTTAGAGATTCCTTAGTTCCAGTAAAACAGGAAAATGCTGTTGTTAAACAAAGAAAATGTAACTGATTACAGGTTAACACCATTGCAAGTGCAACAAATAAAGAGATTTTATAATATGGTTTGATGAGAAGCTTCATGTTCTAATTGTGTAAAGGATTTCTGATTCTTTTAAATCAAAGCAAAATAGAAATGGTAAATTGACATCTGGTTAGAATTTATTTGTGGAATGCAAAAAAAGAGATAATTTAAGTAAATGTCTCCAGAATTCATACCTGACATTGCTTTTCTGAATTGCCTGAATTTACTGAAATTATCTTGCTGCCCTGGCCCTTGGAGATGAGTGGATGGTTTGGGGTGGGTTTTTTTTTTCTTGTTGTTGTTGTTGTTTTAGTATATAGAGGCACTGAGAACTTGCAAAGTATTCAACCCCAAGAAGAACTTTGAAGATGTTTTGACAAGTTAGGAGTAGAGAATGGTTGGGTTTGGTTACATTCTGGTATGCTGGATCAGTAAAAAATCCAGATTTCTGTGCTCTCTGTTCCCTTAGTTTTCTCAACAAAACTCAGCAAGCATCCTTAATATTTTTTCATTTAACAATTGGCTATTCACTGTATTTACTAACATGTTCTTCCTCCTGTTGTTACCATTCACTATTGTTTTTCAAGAGTAATGTCTTTTATTTCTTTTTCTCTGAATGCTGTCTGTGAGCAAGCACAGCGTGTTTTTTTGGTGTTCCTTGCCTGCATGAGGACACACAGCCATGGATGCAGTTGAGCATTGTTTTTATGCCAGAACCAGGGATCCTCAGACTATAGCTTCATATTAAAATGGTGTCTATTTTAGTTCCAACCACTTCTCTTTTATCCAGAGTGCAGTACTTCGGTTCATTTGTTTGTACTGATACATTTTCCAGTCTCATTCAGTGAAATGCATGACATAAGCAGTCAAGTTTGGGGATTTTTTTTTTCCTGAAGTGACACAAAGAAATAGCTTGGATGAGAAGGGAGGAAGAAGTGAAAATACCTTAAGTTGGCATTGTCACCAAATGAGGCTTCACCCCTCAGCCAAAGAATGCCAGTGATACTTAAAAAGGGAAAGTTTCTTCACAGTGCAGGCTGTCTTTGCATGCTTCAGGTCCTTTTAGGTGGTTATCAGGTTGGAGCCATCCTTTCCTTTCCCAAAGATGGTAAGAAAAATGGATTGAAGAGAAACACACTTTCAAGCTAGGGTGTTTGCAAAATGGTGGTTGCAGCTTGTTTTTTAAGTTCACCTTTCCTGCCCGAGAGAACTGGATTGATCTTAGGGGAAGTCTGTACCAAGCCGTAATGCTACCCCCTACACATTTCACCCTCCTCCCCCCCCGATTTCCTGATGAGTAAGAGGTGCCAAATACTTCGAGATTGAAGAGTGAATAATTCTGTATTCTGTTTATTGTAAAAACCTAAGATGTTTTGTGTTCCTTTTAGAAAGACGATGTTGTTTATAGTTTTTCCTAAATTCATGAAAATTCGTGCTGTTTTTAACTGGAAGACTTTAATGTAAATTGTGCTGTTACATTTCACAGTATAGCATCTGTCATTGAGAAACCACAAAACCTGTGTTTTGGTGTCTTCTGTGGTGCTTGTTACTGCTTTAGGCAGAGAAAAACCCTTATGGGTTTTTTCATAATTCTTTGTTTCGACATGAAAATGTTGTGACTTCTGACAGTTGGCTAATTAAAGCCTTTCTGTATTTGTCAAGCAGCGTGTTAGGTTACATACTCCCCAGCGCAATCTTTCCCTTTTCTGTGTTTATATGTGCTTAGTTCCATAATTCTGCACTAGTTTGTAGACAGTGAGGTGGACTAAAAAATACATCACTGTATTTTGTGTGCCTAGTTCATCTTGCCTTTCTGTATAGACATCTGATAACTGGTTTTGTTTTCAACTGCTGCTGATGTAACATCCTTTTATGAGGCCTGGGAGGGGGAAGCAGTGCTTTCTTGACCATGAGTGATCCCATCCTCTTAGCATCAGACAGGAAATCTAAGGGACTAATGATACAGTGAAACTATTGCTGCTTTCTAAACAAACTAACATAGACTGAAGACAAAATTACTGTGATCTTGAGCTCTACTTGAGGTTAAACTGAAAATGTCCCATGGGTCCTGGCAGGTCTACAGATGGTGTTGGACTGCAAGGTGTTTGGGTGATGGGAGTATGCAGGGAATCATCAGAGCTCAAGGGAGGAGTGATGGTTCATGAATGATGTTAGTTTCTTCTGGATTAAAATTTAGCATATATGCAAGATTTCTGTTGATCTTGTTTTCTTTCATTGGTCTTCAAATCAATGTTTTTATTTTCAGCTTCATTTAACAATAATTTACATGATTGTATAGTATTCTATTCTGTTTTACTGTTTACAGTTTGTATTGGGTGTAGGTGGCAAGTATTAAATAGCTGGTGTTTGATGTCCCACCTGTAAGGGGAAGGGAGAACCTAAGACTTGTAGATGCTTTTCAGAAGGAATAACTAAAATTACTGGGTCCATAAAAGCTTTTGAAATTTTGTTAGTTAATTGAACATGGTGCGGAAGTTGGTATGTTAGTCCTGCACCTCCTAATGTATGTACACAGCAGTGGATTTTGGATAAAGATGTAGGGTGCAAAGAAGGAGATGGAGAGACAAATTAAAGATGGAGAGAGAGGGAGTAAGAGACAGAGCCAGTCCTGGCTTCTGTATTTATCCAGACAATAGGATGTCCAGGATCCAGGGGCTGCCATGCACTTGGGCTTGATTTGGGGACCGTTTTTAATACATAAGCTTTCCCTGACCTGGAGAAAAGTTTTGAGTTTTCTGTGTAAATTGGTCATCATGCAGAGTCTGTTCTTCCAGGTACTTAAGCAAATGGGTCAGAGGGCTTTGGATCTTTGGTGGTCTTGTTCTCCTCATACACTCTGTGTCTGCTTCTCTACCTCATTTTTCTGTTTGTCCTGTACTGAGCTGTGCTTATCTCCAGGAGGAAGATCAAAGACGTGTGTCCCAGAAAAGTGCTGTCCTACCTCTGCATGGCCCCTTGTCCAGTCACATCTTGTTCTTTCTCACCGTGTTACTGCCAGCAGTCCTTGGCTGTTGTTACCTACAGTCCTTGGCTGGTGCCACAGCCACCCTGCTGCTGGTGTTTGAGACAAACACATTAGACCCTTATCTTCTGGGACCCTACATGGGGATCTGCAGGTGTTACTTTAGCACATGGGAAGTTGCCTGAAGCTGCCCCCATGCTGGATGGAACAAATTCCAGCTGTTTCCAAGATGGACCCGCCACTAGCCAAAGCTGAGTCAGTCAGCAATCTTAGTAGCACCTCTGTGATAATATATTTAAGGAAGCATTAAAAAAACTGTACAATAGCCAGACAAGAAAAGTGAGGATATGTGAGACAGCCCTGCAGACGGATGCCAGGGACAGTGAAGGAGGGAGAGGAGGTCCTCCAGGCACCAAAACAGAGATTACCCTGCAGACCATTGTCCAAGGTGGAGCAGATATGTGCAGAGTGGTGTTTTTTTCTTTATATTCTTTCAAGAAGTGCAAAAAACCACAAAACAACCCAAGATCTAGATAAAGGTTATAATATTGCTGTTGGCTGTGAACACTGAACCTCAGGTAAACTTGTGTCAAGGCTCTAATGGTTGAGGAAGCAAGGGAGTTTTATATGTGCTTTGGGTTTTTTCTTTTTTTTCCTTCACTATCTTTATTGTTTTACTATTACTGTTTTAACCCCTTTAAGAATTGGGGTTGTTAAGTGATGGAGAAAAATAAGCCATCACAACATTGTAGGTCTGCAAGA
Source organism: Parus major (assembly GCF_001522545.3). Taxonomy (NCBI): domain Eukaryota; kingdom Metazoa; phylum Chordata; class Aves; order Passeriformes; family Paridae; genus Parus; species Parus major. The sequence continues at coordinate 20,464,518 of NC_031799.1, forward strand.
CAATTTTTACATTGTTGGATTTGGCAGTTCAGGTGGTCTGATGTAGTGTATTAGGAAATCAAAATTATTCTTGATATTCTTGCCTGTTTTATGGGCAAGAAAAAATCACTATCCTTTGTGTACCTTTCTACATTCTGTGTACTTAAACTAAACATGGAGAAGTTCCTATTTGAGCAAAATAAGAGAAGCACATGTTGCGTGTGAAATCACATTTTCCTGTCTTTGATAGTTCTAACTTTGATAGTGTATTCTCTTGTGTTTTCTAATTCCTTTCATCCATTACAATTTTTCTGCTTGGGCAACTGGCCACAAGATGGGTAGACTGAGAGATATGTGTCTTTGTCTGACTGCTGGTTTATAAAATATATATTGTAGAGGAGTGTCAGTGAGGAATGCTTCCTGCCACTATCCTGACACACCCATTTCCTAGTATTGGCAGCCATCTCTGTTGTAGAACATGAGTGTTAAACAGTTCTTCCTGTATGTGTAGAAGAAAAATTTGAACAAACATAAAACCATTTTGAATTAAATCACATTGCAGTTTCCCCCCCTTCACCTAAATGAAGCTTTCTTGGTTCATTCTGGCTTTTGAAGAGTTACAATTAGATATATGTCCAGATTGGTCAAACCAGTGCTTTGGAGGATGGTTGTTTATTTGATACTTAAATATGAGTTTTGAGTATTTGGGCTTAAGATGTGATCTGTGAGTTTAAGTATATAAAAGGGACATGGTAACTGAAGGAGCTATGACCCAGTTCTGTAATATTGTACAGGCATTTGTTTGTTAATCTGTTTACAGTGCTGTGGATGCATGTGATCTGTTAGCAGATCTTTCTTCCCGCATGCCTTCCAAAAGCTCAAGAGCTGTCTTACAAAATAAAGGAATAAGTTAGGAAAACTAGGTATATGTGGGTTTTGCATTGTTCAGCTTTGAGTTTTGGTGTTTTGGAAACTGTAGAGACATGAACAAGTATGACTTCAAGTGAAAAGAACATCTGCTGAAGAAGAGGGGGAAAATAGTGTAATGAATCTGGTTTTGTTGAGGTATTTGAATTACAAGTAGTATATTTTTTTGTTATTTATATGAGGCATATAGTAAACTTTTTGATATTCTGCTTTCAAAATATAGTTCTCAGAAGCTGAAATGGCTGGAGAAAGTGAATTTATTGATGGCTGCAGCTGGTGGGATATAGGTGTGCCTTTCCTTGCCAGACTTCTGGTAATCAACTCAAATGTACAATCTCTGCCAATTCTTGTTTCCATGACATATGTTCTTCTGTTCATACTCCTGTTTAAAGAGACTGCTGTTGATGCTTCTTTTGAAAGTATCATGTTTTTCCACAGCTTTGCCATTCTCTGAACTACTACTACGACTAGCAAAATGAGATAAAATTTCTTTTTTGTCAAAGGCTTTCCGTTTTTATGTGTTGGCCAGGGAATTCAGCTTGTGTTTTCACATGCAGCATCAGAGGCTTGGAGAATGTGTGGGTAACTTTGATCCAGTGAGCACATCAGCTTCCGTAGCATCCTCGGCACCTGTCTATGGGTGGCTGGAAGACATCATTCTTAAGCCTGTTCCTGTGGAGGAGGCAGGAGGAGCTTATGATATCTGTTTTGCTGACTTTCCCATTTTGTGGAAATCCCCAGTGTGAAACTTGCAGTCTCCAAACTCTTTGTATTGCAATAGAGTTAAATATCTTTTTAATTTTTTAGATCACTTTCTGTTTAAATAATGCGGCTGCAGTTTTATGGGAAATACTGTGTTCTGATAATCAATGTTGTAGCAAAATTCTAGCAACGTGGAAGCATTATTAAAAAATGAGGTTTTGACATCCCACTATTCTAATGAGGAGTTTTCATCCATTTTTTTTTTTAATGGATGGATGTAGAATCTGACTGTTCACAGCCTGTGTGATAAATTCTACTTCTGGTTAATGAAAGCACTAAAGTCTAGCAGTCCCTTGATCTGTTGCCATATGAATTATACATACTGTGAAGTATTTGGCAAGCTAAGCTGCACATAGAGGAAAATCCAAGTGCATTACTTGTTTTTATGTCTTAGTGAGAAAAGGGGTCTTGCTTGTGACTTTACATAGTGCCATGGGCATGGTATTTTATGTTCTCCCTGTATGACTAACGTACTGTCTGAAAGTTGAAGTGCAGTCTGGTAAATGTGTCTGAAATACTTTTTTGGCACTTGGAGGAGAAAGTTTCCTGTCACTTGTCCAGAAGTTGAAATATAATTTCAGCAGTTCAAAAAAAAGGGAGATAAAAAAAAAAAGGCATATTTTCGTTTGGTGTGTTGGCAGTTTGATTGAGAAAATAAATAGTGCTGTTTTGGAGAAGTATGTATATTTAAGCCGATTTCCCAAGGAAATGAAGCTGACATGATTGTGTTGTTGGTCTGCATATGTTGGTCCTTCTTGAAAAGTTGAGTCTGTCATCTAATTTCAGACAAACTTGAAATCTGAGGTAATATTTTTGAAGATTTTGTGAAAATCCATTGCTAGTTAGAGAAAGAGATCTAAACTTGTGTTGTTACTGCAGCAGGAACATGGCTGATATGTGCTGTCAGTGATTAGCTAGTCAGCACCATTTAGGTTTGCCTTCTCAGGCTGAATAGGGATAATGTAGAAGTCATGGAGAATAGAGGGAACTGTTGTAACAATGAGTTCAAAGGAAGAAAGGTATATTCCCATAGCAAGGTGAAGTTTCCTTGTTCCAGTGTGCGCAGCAGGATCTGTTGAAGTTTTCCAAAGGGCATGAAGTTGCAAGAAGAGGTCATGTTGTTATCTCTGTGCTTGGAAACTTTTCTGTTTAAACTGCAGAAAAAACAGTTGGTAGAAACTGATCCCTTTTATTGTATTCTGTCATTAAATGAGGGATTTGTAATTAGGGTATGTGAATTTACATGTACGAAAAAAACCTGATTAGTTTCCTATAGCTACATTTTAATGCTCTGTAGAGGGTGAATTTTATTGTGCTGAACAGAAATACTCCACTGACATTTGTAAAGGTAGGATAAGCTGTGTTGTAAAGACAAAATTGACGCTTCAGAAATGTCTATTTCAAACTTCTCTGATCCTCTGCAGTGTAGGACTGTGTTAGCTGGTGACAAGTCACAGGCTAAACCTTGACTTCATCTTCTGGTATCTTTAGATGTATTAGCCCCATTTAATGTCATCAGAGTTCTGTTGTATTTAAAAGAAAATGTGTACACAAATGTATATGCAGGTACATATATATGTTACTTCTTTTCAGTATTTAGCAGCCAGTGGAAGGTTGAGAAACTGCATGTGAGTATTTCTGAGGTTGTGTTGGTTTTTAAATGGACTAATTTCCCTTTTACAGTGCCTGAAAATGACAACAAAGCGGAATTTGTTTTTGCGGCTGGTGCCATGCCGCTGTCTGCGTGGAGAGGAGGAAACGGTGACTACACTTGATTATTCTCACTGCAGCCTGGAACAGGTGCCTAAGGAGATTTTTACTTTTGAGAAGACCTTGGAAGAACTGTATTTAGATGCTAATCAGATTGAAGAGCTTCCAAAGGTATGTTGGATGATTTTCCTTCTAGGTACGCTTATTAAGTCTTTACTTCACCAGCATTGCAGAAGCTAATGGTGTCTTGCTTCAGCTTTTGGGCTGTACTTTGCCATGAAGCAGCCTTAGTAGTCTGAAAGTTTATGCATTTGAGCTGGACTGTTTTGTTGTATGAATTGTAATGAAATTGTTCAAGCAACAGTTCCAGCTCAAGAGAGTTACAAAGCAGAAAAGACTGGTTAATAAATCTATTTCTGTGCACTTAGAAGTGGGTAGACTACCACTTGCCTTGGTCTAATCTACAGTTTAATTATCCATGTGATTAGAAAGATTGCCTGAACTTTTCATCTTTTGTTCCTTTTTGGGTTTGGTTTTTTTTTTTTCCTTAACTGCAGGGACATGTAATAGCCTACACTTGCTTCAAGTTAATGGGATTTAGAGTAAGTCATACTTAATGGCATATTTCTGAGGAACTAAAGATTTTTCCAGCTTTTAAGTAATTTTGGTCAGTATTTTTTGTTACTCTTTCAATTTTCAAAAGAAAACGCCCCCACATAGAAATTCAAATACAGCGAATATCACACGCAGAGAGATTAGGGGTAGTGAAGATGTAGTCAAAGTAATTTTTATTCATTTTACCAAAAATTTTGATAATTAAACTTCCATAGAAGAACTTGGAAGGCTTGTAATATTTGAAATGATCCTAGCCAATATGGAGCCAGAGTTTCAAGCTGTGTATTCCTTTTCCATTTTATTTAGTCTTCCAACTTGAAAAAGGCTTTTAATTAAGCCATTTCAAGTAAGAAGGGTGTGATACTTATCAGTCCCCGTCTAGTTTTCTGAAATCCTGTTAAGACATTCCCATTCTCACCTTTCCTCTTTGCCACTTGCAAAACACAAGTAGTATTTTGTGATCTGGCCTTTGTATGCCACAACACAACTCTTTTGGGGCTGTTTGTCAACCTTACCAATGAAATGACCCATAAGTGTGGCTGTTGGATTTTTTTTAATTGCTCTGAATCTTTTCAGAATTCCAGCTTATTTCAAAGCTCAGTTCTTACAGTACAGTTCCTTAGTTTAGCTGACCTGTTGAGGACACAGTATGAGCAAACCATGGAGGAGAGAAAGGTTGTGGTAGAGAAGGAATTGACTTTACATGAAATGTTGGTGCATAGTCTCAGCTTCAAAATTGACAGTGAATTTGAAATTATTTCATCCTATATGCTAAATCACATCTGAAAAAGTACCCTATTTACTCCAAATGCCATGCTGTGCATTTGAGCTGAAAAGCTCAAACTAACAGTTTTACTTTTCTCTCTCATTCTGATGTTTGGAAGAAATCAGAATTCTGTTGTAAAATAGTCTTTAATTATGTGGCTTCCTGCACTTCATTTACTACTAGTAATTATGAATACGTAAACAATAAAGAAGAACAACAGAAGGAACAACTGCAAAGCCAACATCATCCTCCCTTCCTCCTCCATTTTCCTTTAGGGATCTTGCAATTCCTTGTGCTGCACGTGCCTTGACCTGAGTTATCAGAAAAATTTCTAATGATGCCAAGAGTTTAGATTATTGCTTTCCAGGGAAACAGTTTAAGTATGTATTTTTGAAATAAGGGAATGGCTCCAAAATACCTGAGCTCATTAAAGTATCCTAAGTGACTTGTAACTCTTCAAAGCCTTTATCATAAATGAGTTCTAACAGGCATATTTCTGAAGAATTGGAAACAACAGTAGACAAGTTAAAGCTCATTCCTTTAACTGTCCATCTTGCTAATTCGTGTCAGCTTTTGTTCTGGGGTGGTATGTGCAAATTTTAAGGAATGGGGTTGGTTCAGTCTCTGGTTCAAATAATGGCCTTGTAGTTGAGAGAGACACAAAGAATTTTGGTCAAACTGAGCCCCTTGGTATGATAGTGATTGGAATAATTTTTTTTTTGGTCAATGAACACTTCCTGGCTTTTTATGATCTCTTCTCAGAATTCCAAAAGAGAAAATCACTGAGTCAAGGTATTTATTCATGATCTTATCCAAAGTTGTCATGAAAGGAATGTTCAGCAGAAATTGTTCAGATAAATCTTTTCACCTGCTATCTTACTAAATCTGTTTTAATGTTATGTGTAAGTTTCCTGCATATCTTTTGAGGTTTTTTTCTTCCATTATGTTAAGATTATTTGCCCTACGTTGTCAAAATGTAAAGCTTTTGAAGAAGAATCTCCAAGTACCTTGAATTCAAGAAGAGATCTGGCTCTGATCTAGTATTTGATAAAGATGTTAATGCATGTATACACAAGAGATTAGACAGTTTTCTGTACTCCTAGCTTGAACTTTGACTAGTTTCAATATTTTCACTAGTCATTTTTTTCAAAATTTTCCCAACTTTTTAAGATTTTTTTTATACTTAAGGTAAGAAGTGTGAATGGGAAGAATAATAGAAGATGTAAAAAATGTAAAAAATTTATACTTTGAGAGGAAGTGAATACCTACTGAAATCCTGTGTTCCAGAGCGATTTGACTTCAAAGGATGTGTCCATCATATTTTCTTTTCTTTCTTGAATAAACTCTACTCACGTCTGGGGTGTCACATGGCATGTCTATTATAGAAAATGTTTTGCAATGTTTGCAGGCCTATATGTAACTACAGGTCACAGTTTCTGAGATCCTGGAAGCAATTTGTAGGAAGTATTAAGCATAGCTGCTGCCTTGTGACCATCTACATTTTTTTTGCTTTCTTAAGCATTGTAATATGAGTCAGTTTTCAATGAAAGTAGTTAAAAAATTTTGGTATTCAAAAACTCTAAATAACCTGGTCTTCATGCCATGAGATGAGAAGTTTACAGGGGTTAAAAACAAAAGCTATACAGAGAAAACTGAAAGAAAATCACTTTCACTTTTTTCTTTGTTTCAATAGCAACTTTTTAACTGTCAGTCTCTACACAAGCTGAGTTTGCCAGACAATGATCTAACCACATTGCCAGCATCCATTGCAAATCTCATTAATCTCAGGGAACTGGATGTCAGCAAGAATGGTAAGTCACTTTGCTTATTGTATTGAGGTAACTAGGAGGCTAATCACCATTGACTGTACAAAGACACTAGTGAAACTATGATTTCTAGATGCTACGCAGCTAGTAATTTTAAAATTACTACTCTAAATCCCTACATACAATAAAAAGATGCTCTTTTATGATCTGGTTGTGATATTTATGTCTCTTAGATTATTTGATTTGTAGATAATGCTGTCTGGCATTTTATATTTTCTCAAAATACATAAGCTCAAATGTTAATTTTAGTAACTTTTGTAATCTTTCACTATACTGAAGAGAGTTTTTACAATAACTAGTAATTTTTGCTGGATTTTATTGGTGTAATGTATTTCATATGAAAATTGGTTTTGGTTTATTTTAATAAGCTGTTAGAATATTGTAGTATAGTAGCACTTGGCTTTGCTGTCCTGCTCTGGGGATGGTAAGTTCTCTTGCATGGGGAAGTGTATTTATGTGTCCGTAAACATGATTTGGTTCACTTGTCCGACATGTTAAAAATCCATCATTCTCTGTGAGTCAGACTTTTATAAGTTATGAAATATTGGAAGTACTGTATACGTGGGATTTTACCCATGGTGCTTCTCTGCTAAGCTGGCAGATAGGTGGAACTGTGTAGAAAATGAAATAACATTGTCATTGAACTTAGTTGTGTGATGTATTTGAGAGAGAAGATAAATTATGCTAATTGAGGAGCATAGAATAGTTTTGTCTTACTAATTTAAAGTTAAGTAAGAGAATACCTCATTGAAATAACACTTGAAAATAAGAGTTACTTAAGTATTCCAAAGATTTTGTCATTCAATTTATTGTGTTATTTGGGCTGCTAACTAATTATGACTCCACAAAAAGAGGTGAATTCTGCTTTACTAAGAAAGCATTCCAGTTGCTGATGTTGTTGGTATTTTCCTGGATTGTTTGTTGTAGCCCAATCTGTACTTAAACTTTCACTCTATTATCTCTGCTTAATGAACACAGCATTTAGTGTGATAAATTGACCTGGTTGTTACTGATCTCTTCCTGGTACAAGTGGATTGATAGTCTTTCTTAAAGAATGCTGGCCTTAAACCGTCACACTAACACACAAGAGAGAAAGAATCATCTTTTTGTCCTGGACTGAATTGTTGAAAGTGTTAACTGTTGTAAGTTCTCAATGCAGAAGACTTAAAAGCAGCAAAAGGGGATTTGTGTGCTGCTGTTGGCAAATTCCATAGCTCATGTACATAAATAGTCAGCTGAAGCTTGTCCATCAAAAATGTCATGGCCCTGAACTAAGCCTAAAGAATTCAGTGCTGAAAGAGCACTTGTTCGTCTGAGGTAGATGATATGCTAGCCCACTAAACTATGAATTTCTGTTATATAGGGGTTGGTTTTTTTTAACACCCTTCAGAGAAATAGCAGGGGATACAAGCTTGTATAAACTACTACCATGTGCCTGGTGTCAGACCTACCACAATTTGGATAGCTTCTCTTAGTGGTGTTGCACATAAAAAATAGTTCTGAGGTCACAAGCTTGTTTACTGGGGACATCTTGTTTTCCAGCAGTTCTAAAACCTCTGTAAAATTAAAAAAAAACAAATTAAGAGTCCCTGTTTGTTCCTGCTGGGTGAAGAAAGAAATAGTGCTCTTTATTCTCTAGTAAATTCGGTATTATTTGAGACCTTGTTTGTTGGCATAAGTGCCTTTCCCTTTCTCTTTAGCTCACTGCTGTTGCAACCACGGAAAATTTTTCTATTGACAATTGCAGGCCTACTTTCCTCCCTTGTGTCTGTTTTTCTCTTTGTAAGTTTACTGCTTGCTTTCTCATTGTTCTGATGGGTGTCTATAATAGACCCAAATAGGAGGTATTTTACTACTTTTCTAAGACTAGCAAATTTTATCAAAATCTGCAATTCTTCCTTTTTCTGTTACATCTCAAAAGAACAGAATGTGGAAGCAGTGGACTTCTGTGAAAAGAATTGCTTTAATTTGGTTTATAAAAAAGCCGTGATTAGGGGAGATTAGTCCCCAAAAGTGCAGGATGATGAGAGATGCCAAATTCCAGAATAATTCAGTGGTTTTCAGATTTCCTGGGGTTGCAGCAAGTGAATGGTGATAGTTCCTCTACTGAAGTACTGATATACCATTAAGTGTTTCCTTCTGAGATGAGCTTGGCTAAATCATGAAGTGCAGATACCTTGACATCAAACATGCATTTATTTTTAAAGGTTGTGTTTTTAGAAGAACAGCTAGAGTTTAGTTTTCAAATACCAGTATACATAAAATATGATAGGACTTTCGCATAAAATATTTGAGATGTTTCTGGCATGGGCATAATCAAATGTAAAGTATTTAGTTTTCTAAAGAGCTAATAGGAAAATGAAAAACCAAGCTTGAAATTTAAAATGTTTCCAAATTACCTAATGAATTATACTCTGGCTTACAGGGTGAGACCAATCATGTGGGAGACCATCCAGTTGTCCAAGCAGAATTATATGCATATATAAATTCATGGATCCATAACTCCAGGTGCTCATGAGACAAACAGTCTTGTTTATTATTCAGATCTCATTTAAATACCCAATTCAAATCACCCAGTCTAGACAGCTGTTGGCTGATATCTCTCTCCCTGCCCAGCTTCCTGGCCAATGGTGTGCTTACTTCTCAGCTTGGATGGGGCTGGCTGTGGGTCCCCTGTAACTTACCCAGGGACATGTTCAGGCATGAACTAGGCTAACTGGATTGGATTTGTGTTATGGTCAGATTTGCTTTGTCCAGTCCATGCCAGCTGTACTGTGACAATGCTGTGACACTTAATATTTGATGGTTAGATGAAAGATGAAAATTGCTGAAATTTTCAAGGTTGCAGATTCATTATGTGTAAGGTGTTAGTCCAAGAAAACAATCTTTATGGTGCTTTAATAGCATGTGAAAAATCTTGCCCTTTTAATTTCTGTCTTAAATGTGTTTGATTTCATATACCTACACACAATATATAACTCTATAACAGAGACACAGCAGATGTGCAAATACTGATACTTAAGAATATTTGATAACGTTTTATCAGAACATTTATACATCTCATCTAGCATCCTGTCTCCAGTGTTGACCAAAAGTAGAAGCCTAGGGAAAATTTAGTAAAATACAGGAAGCCAGGAGACATGCATTGTTTCCCTGTATGCTCCCAGTGTGCAGCACCTTCTCTTATTGGGCCTCCTTGAGCCAGACAGGGTGTTTTTTTTATTTACAAATCTGGATTTAACTACTTCTCTGCCAGTTTATCTACAGTTCAGAGTGATGTATGTTTTGAGACATATGCTGAGTTAGAGCACAAGCCTGTAATGGTTCCAAGTTGAGGAGCATACAGGAGTCTTTGTACAAGAGTGTGGTCTGGAATATATTATCCATGGCTACTGAAGTGGTTGTGGTGCCTAAAAATACCAAACTGCTGCTATATGTGCAGCAAATGTAGATTAGTCTTAATTCTGCTTTTATTATTGGTAGTAGTAAATAAATTCTGTAGCTCTTTGGTAGTGAGGACATCAACTGCCCTTTTATGGCATTTTAACCTGATTCCCAAGGCTACTGTGAACCCTTAATATCAGAAGTATTTTATTGCTTCTTTCCAGATACACCTCAGCTTTGAAATTTTTAGTTGAAGCCTTGTGCTATCATAGTCACAAAGATAAAATGATAATTGAACAAATGGTTCAATAAATTAACTGTGTTCCTATACCAGAAATTACATACTGCACTACACAAAGCATTGAGACATGCGTTCCCTCTCACTCCTGTAGCCTGATGGGTTACATCTTAAGTTGCAGCATACAGAATACGAGACAAGTGTAGAAAAAATAATTTAATGTTTTATTTTTGAGGCTAAAAGAAATCAAAACATTTTTAATCCTGTAAGGCAAATTAATTTATATATTGACAGCTGTACAAAAAAAAACCCCACCGTCCAAAAAAAACCCTGCAACACCACTCTTCACCCCTAAATCAGAGTCTTTTGGGGTTAAACTTTAGGCAACAGTAATTTCCTTGTGACTGTGGCATGCCAGCCTTAGCATGCATCTAGGGCAATGTGAAAGGCTGTCAAGGAAATACTTTTGCCTCTTCTCTGAAGAAAGGGAAAGCATTTATATGCAGTGGCTGATGGCTTACCTAAATGTACAGAAGAGTTAGATTTACAGGTCAGTAGAATCCAGTGGTTTGAAAGGCTGAAGCATAGGATGAGGTGACTGCTAGGGAAAACCAGGCTTTCCTGGAAAATGGGGAAATGCACTTGAAATTGCTTGTGTCTGTGGGATTAGTCTAGTGGGAAACACTGAGATGATCTACTTTTCCCTATGTGCAGGTGGTGAAAGAAAAAGATTGATTTTTTTAAGTTCCATATTATTCAGGTCTTTGGAGGATTAAACAGAAAGAAAATTACTAGCAAGACCAAGAATAACCTGGGGCTTTGGAAATAACAGTACCTTCAGTAGTATCTTAGATATTTCTTTCACAGTGATGTTACAGCAAATTTACTCATGTCAGATTGTTAATCTGTATTACAAGGAATCTTCATGGAAAAATAGACAAACTAAGCCTAAGACAACACTCCTCTCCTGTCAACCAGCTGCCTTCAGGCATATCTGCCTATAAAGTTATTCCAGTAATTTTAAAGAGTTTTGTTAACAGATGCAAATTTAGATCAAATATGGTTTTTTCAATGTTGTAAAATAATCTGTTGATTTGGCAAACCATCTTTAAAATGTTCTGTGCCAGAATTTATGGAATTGGAAAATGAGAATTCAAGAAACTATCCAGTTTCGTGTTGCTCATCCAGTACGTTTAGGATTATGGCTGTTCCAAGGAATTGAGAATTGTTCATAGTAATAGAGGGAGACAGATCCAAGTTTTGTTTTCTGCAGGAAGAAGATGGGAAGATCCTGAATACATAATTACTTGCAGTAAATTTGCCGTTTCTCTGCTTATACTGACAGAGAGGCAGGCAGGACCAGGGTTTTTAAATCATGCATGATAGTGAAATAAAAGATAATTGATTTGCTGTAGAGTTCTGAGTCTGTAGCTCTGTGATGGTATATCATTGTATGGAGGTTAGAAATGTGCACTAAATGTAGGCAGCCCTTCTATTTAAAGTCTTTTTTCAAGCATTTGTAGTACTTTTTCTTAAATGCATTCTGATTGAAGGTCCTGAAAAGAATTTGTCTGTTCACCATAAAATTATCTCTGTGAGAGAGGATGTGAATGGAATGAAATTTCACTGCCGATAAGATTTTGAATGTGACATTTGCATGTATGTATCTGAAATTCTGAAATAAGTTTATTAAAAATGTCTCCCTGGACTCAAAAGAAATGTTTGTAACAAAAGAAAAGGTATTGTAAAAGTAATTATGGGGTTTGTAGACGTGGATTTGCATGTAAAGACAGCATAGAATAGGATCACAGAATAGAATGATTTGTGTTGGAAGGGACTTCAAAAATCATCTCACTTTAACTCCCTTGACAGAAACAGGGACATTTTTCACTAGACCAGGTTGCTCAGAGTCCCATCCAACCTAATCCTAAGTACTTCCAGTACAACTTCTCTGGATAGCCAGTTTTCACCACTCTCACAATAAAGATTTTCCTAGCATCAAATCTAAACGTAGCCCTATCCATCCCATGTCCTGTCACTACTTGCTCTTGTAATAGGTGCTCTCTATCTTTCTTGTACTGTCCTTTAGCTGCTGGTCTCCCTGAAGATGACTATACAAATTTAGTAGAATTTTTGTCTTTTGGATCTTAACTACCTATCCTAGATTCTTCTCTTTCTAGCTACAGAACATCATATCTGTTTTTAAGGGTGTATTGGTGGCTCAACTCCTGCTGTGAGTTGAGACAAGAGTCTGTTCTCCCTTGCCTTGTGAATTAGCTGGTCCTACTTGCTTGAGTAGGATGTTAATTACTTTCAGCTCCCAAGGATTTAAAGGAGCGTTATCACCTTGAGCGTGTGAAAGCTTAATCCTAGCATCAATGGCCTGCTCAGATTCCCAAATAGTACACTGCCCAGTGAGCATTTTATGCAATGAAGCTTGTCTGTCTGGGAACTCATGGCACTCAACTCTGCCTTTGGGGTCTAGCAGGGCTCGCAGATTCTGGCATTCCCTTCAGCTGAGGGTTTGGATGGCACCCTGAGACTTCAGGAAGTCTGTTCGGGTTTAGGCATCTGTCTGAGGAGGCTGTGGACTCTCTGGGTCTCATGCTCAGCCCAGCAGTTGCAATGGGTAGACACCAGCTTTGTTGCCAAAAAAGTTTGCTGCATGCATGCTGCATGTTGACCACTGTAGGATAGAGCGGCTTCTCCTTTGTGTCCTTTCTCATGAACTGATATGCATTCCCCTGCGCCACTTCCTTCTAAAGCCACACATCCTGTTCCTCACGCTCCCAGTTACTCACACTCACAGGACCCATTTAAGTCTCCCATGATCGCTTGCTCCTGGCTATTCCTTTCTCCACTGCAGAACTGCTCTCTCTCACTTGCAAGAACTGCTGCAACTTGGTCATTTCCTGGCAGTCCTGATAGGTCTCTCAGCTTTTACTCAGTTTTCCTTGACTCCAGGAATCGGCTGCCCAGCTCAAACCTAGTGCTCACTCTGCCAAGAACTTAGCATAGGCACCAGTGGTGTCACCACTGTCACTATGCCTTGCCATTTCACCAAGAGAGCAACTTGTATCTTTATTTTTGTAACGGGGTGTGCTTTGAGTGGCAGTTGTCATGTAATAGCAAAAAGTGACTGGATGCATAGCATTAATTTTGCAGTCCAGGGTAGTAGGGAGCAGGGCAGGTAGAAGCAAAGCAGCTTCCAATGGTTACATTTTGTGCTTCTTTTGGTACTTGACAGCATTCCATCCATTAATTAAACATGATTGAAAACCATGTAACTTTGGAGATTGTCCAAAACAGCATTATGGCCGCAACTGTTGTCAACAACTCTGCTACTGTTCCACATTTTGGAATTTTACCCTGCCCTGGCATGTGTTGGTTTATGTAAATTAATGTGTCAGGCATATCTTCAAGGAGTCTGGCTGAATTACTCAAGAATTACTGGTGATCCCTTTTTTCCACAGAACAGATATTGAGAAGCCTTTCTTGCAGCTCATATTCCTTGTAATTTACGTTATATAAGATACATGGTTAGAACAAGCCTAGAAAGACCTTACTCTAAAAATTGAAGGTCTTCCAAATGGTTTGAGGAGGAATGCTTGGAAGACTCTTACATGTCTGCTGCACTGTCTTAGCTGTACTAGTACATGTTTATAAAAGCAATAAAAAACCCAAATCCACAAACCCCAAAACTGTAACTGGAAAGGTGTTACTGCTGTCCTACAGATGAGCCTTGCATATGTAAACCTGAGATGCTGGTGTGTCTGAAACCAGCTGCAGCAATGAAAGAATATGGGAAGGTGAATGACTGTTCAAAAAGTAAGTGTGGGTGGGCCAGTACTGTGCATTGAATTGTTTGGGTTCTGATACACGGCTTACTTTGAATAATGAAATGTGCTGAGTTTAGTTCAGAAGGTATGCAGCAATCTCACATTAAATACATAAATATGTAAGAATATAGACTGTGACTGATGTTACAAGTTTTCAGTTTAAAATTTCAGGTTTTGCAAACAGACCTTTCATATTTTTGGAAGACTCGTGGCATATATTCTTTAAAATATTTTGATGTCTTAAATCCTTATGGGCTTTAAGGACAATTGTAGCTGAGGCCTCAGGGGAGGAACAAACAACAGCTTCTCTTTTTGTGGTGGAGCTGCTTGCCCAGAAGTTAGACCCAGGATAAACAGATTAGCTGAGAGAACAAAGTAGGTAATCATGCAAACTGAACCTATATGTTTGCCTCCGTGTTCTCTATACTTGAAAGGGTGCAGAGTGGAGTAAGTGCACAGCAGCCTGTAGTTTCATGTATTTTGCTCCAAGAGAGCTTTTTAGTGTGTCTGTTGTTTGAAGAGATTTTTTTTCCTCCCCTTGCGTTGTCTACCAACTGAGAGATCTAGCTGCTGCAGACTCTTTTGGGATCATCACCTATGTGGCTTCTAGAGGTTTCATATGTGTTAGTGATTTTCTTCCCGTGTGCATTTTAGGATTGAACCAATACTTTTTCCTTGCTCCTGTTTAAGTTTATTTAAATTTTTTCTGTGTAAGAAGAGGTGTAACTCTCTACTAGTAGTACTACAAATCAGTAGGGACTGCCACTTCTGTATAGCAGTGATGGTTTCTGTAACTGATGTCTGGACATGCTAGTTTTAGCACTTGTTTCTGAAATAAGGTATGACCACAGTATATGCCGCAGAGCAAGCCTCCATCTGCATTAGGGCTGAAGCAGGAGCCTATAGGGCTGTCAACACTGAGATCCTTTGCAGTAAAGGATTCTGCCAATAGTGGATTTGACTTGCACAATTTTCTATAGATACGGAATTGCCAGTACTTGGGTGAAAAAAATATCTGTTTTTTCTCCTGCTCTGCAAGTTACACTGACTCTGGTGATAGGAGAGGATTGTGCTGTGTCGGGGAAGAGGTAAGTGTAACTCCAGATGGTAAAGGGAACTCCAGTTATGCTTAGTTCTTAATCCAGGCAGAAGGACATTTGAGCACACTTGCTGTGACAGACTATGCAAAAAAAAAAAATAAAATTATTGCTCTCCAAGGAGTTAGAAATCAGGTGATATTCTGTATTTCAGTCATGTTATGTGATCAAGAACTGAGGTCAATTGCCCCCAGATTTGTGTATGTTGACCCAACATCCCTGTATGACCTTCTTAGTATGTCCTTTGGGCACATGCCACAGCTGGTCTTGGATCGTGATTGAGTATCACAAGGTTAGATGGTGAGGTTTTGCCAAGTAAGAGTTCTGAATGATGAACACTCTCTGCTTGTGGCTTAATCCATGTATGAATTTTCTCTTCCTTATCTTATGGCCAAATTTTCTTAAATATTCTTTCAGGTCTTGTTTGGATTTTTAACTTTTGTTTGGTCTTTTTGCTTGTTGTTTTGGGGGCTTTTTTTGTTTGTTTGTTTTGTTTTTGATTTTTGGTGGGAATTTTTTATGTGTTTTTTTGGAGGTGGGTGGGGATTTTTGTTTGTTTTTTGCTTGCTTTTGTTTGTTTGTTTGTTTTGTTTTTGATTTTTGGTGGGAATTTTTTATGTGTTTTTTTGGAGGTGGGTGGGGATTTTTGTTTGTTTTTTGCTTGCTTTTGTTTGTTTGTTTGTTTTGTTTGGGGGGGTGGGGTGTTGTTGTGGGGGGTTGTTGTTGTTTTTGATAGAAACTGGCCAGTGAGTTTAAGAGTGCTTGAAATCTGGGAAAACAGGGAGAAAGGAGCAGACAGATAAATGGTAAAAGCTATTACATAAATCTTCTGTGGTAAACTACACTACAAAAAGAACTTTGCTCCCAATTCAGTTTGGGTCTGGTGGTTAAAAATGATCATCAGATTGTGTTTTCTTCTACTGTGCTCTGCAAATGTTCGTGTCCACAGGCATGATGGCTGGTAATTTTTTGGAAAATGATGAGCATGGTCTATAAAACAGTTGAGCACTGAGATATGTTGGACACAGTGATTGTTACCATCTAAAGTACAAAATGAATGATATGTTGAAGAACCTGTCCATACAGTGCTTTTCAATGAAAGTGGAATAAGGCTGCAAAAGACCAGGTGATCTGTTGCACTGTCTTCTATTGTCTTGAGTATCAATGTACAGAGAAAGCACTAAAAACCCCAAACGAAAGATGGGATTTAGAAACAAATGTGGATCTCAATTTGCAGTACTCAGCTAGTAAGAGGTTTGTGGAAGGATTGAGTTGGCTATCTAATGGATTAATTAGCACTGTATTAAAAATGAGTGAAGACAAATGTGGTCACAGAATTCCTTAAAATTTGCTGAGGTTCCTTAAATGGAAAGAAGATTCAGAACACTGAGGATGGATGAACAGTGGAAAAACAAGCAATAATTTCTCTTACAAAGTGCTCTTTACAACCCCGTTTTCCTTCCTTCATCTCTTTTTCTTCTATTTATCTATTTTCATCTGTTTATTCTTCCTTCTACTTGGTTTTTGAATTTTTCTTGGTGGGAGAAATGAAAGAACGTTAATTCAACAGTAACTGCATGCTTCTAGCATGCAGGAGGATTATAGCTGAGGGAAAGGGAGTGGTCACAACATTGTTATATAGCCAGTTAGTCAATGCAACTTCCTATCTTGTGGCAGAGAGTAGCAGTCTTCTGATTTTTTTTTCCCCTAGCTTCTGAATGTGTATTACAAGTAATAGGTATATTTCATGCTGTCATTTTCAATATGGTGCTATTTTGAAAGATGGCCAAATGGCCATCTGTACTGAAGTACTGAGAGAGGCTGGTTAAGATGCTATGTACCACAATGATTCTAGCTTGAAGAAGAACCACAATTAAGGCTTCCTCATTGTTAGGTTTCTCATATCAGTTGAATTTCTGTTACTCATTTGTTTAAACAGTTGCTGCCTCTTGCCCAAGGCATAGTCAAACAGGGGACTACTGTAGTGTCCTCTGATTATGTGTAAAAGCATGCTGATTTAACACGTCTGTATTTGGAGAGCTAATATTTTATTTGGCTGTTCTTTTGAGAGTAAGCTTACACTGACATCCTCCTCTCTCATAGATGTGCTATGTGTTTTGATTTTTAGGTAGTTATCACAAATTTAAGCTGTCTCTGCTTCCATGAGTTCATGACACAGACAGTGGAAACTAATATTAATATTACATATGTAAGGTTTATAATGTGTTGGACTAGAGCAATCTTTCATCCAAAGCCAGCTGTGAGACCATCTCTGAGAAAAACTAAGCTTAGAGAATCTCTCAGCATTATTCAAACAGCAAAACTAAGGGAACAGATTGAGTCTGAGACAAGACTCGGCCTCCAAGGAAGAGCTTAGCAGTGGTTTACTCTGATTAATGTAAATGCTTATTTTAAGAAGGTAAATTTGTATCCTCAGCAATAAAGAGGTCTTGATTTATTTTTTGGACACCAAAAGGTCACTTCATACAAATCATCTGTAACTTCCTTTCTACAGGCTCAGGTTACTGTGTCGTGTTAGATACTTTCCATGTATGGATATTCTTTTTCCTGAAAGTGATATATTGTTACAACTAAAATTAAGATCATGTATATTTAAGTTTCTTGGAAGTGTGTTTCTCTTTGTACTAAGTGTATATGACAGCAATAGATAAGGTACATTTCTAGTCTGTCTTTGGTAGTTTCCTAACCTTTCTTGGACTTCAAAATAACATTATTGCTTTACAGAAATGAAACTTTATAACATTGTAAATATAACCTTTTTAGTTTTGATTTTGTATTGAGTAATTAAATTAGCATCCCATTGCCATCTTCTGCTTTGACTCCACTTACAGACCCAGTAAACTTCACATGGCTGAACTCAAACATAAGAACACACACACAAACAAACACACATATATATTAAAATATATGAAAAGCTATATTCTTATTTATACCTGTGCATATGCAAGAACATGCATGTTACTTAGCCAGGAAGTGTCAGAAGTGTTGGCCCGTATTACCACCGATGGTTCTGTTCTTCCTGGTCCCTTCTGTTTCTGAGTATAGCAAGTTATTTCCCAGAATAGCTATGAAATTTAGATGTATTTAAACACCTGGATTAACTGAATGTCATGTTTTTTTCTTGTTTTTTCACCTTGCAGTAACAGGGCACAATACCTGCTATGAGTCAAAAACAATAGTTTCAGAGGTAGTATGACAAGTTTGTCTGTCAAGAAAGACCTAAAAGTCTAGTTTGAAGGAAATGGTGTCACTGTTTTAGTTGAATTTATGGAAAAGTTTGCATAGTGGCTTTATCACTCAGTATCACCAATTGCTTAAAGTATGTATTTTGTCATTACTTTTCTTGTCTACTGCCATCTCTTAAGTCCTGATGTACTGGGTCAGTCTTGTTACTGCACAAATACATAATCAGGCTTTAAGCTAACATCAAATATTCTGCAATTTCTTATATAAGTAAAAATATTACATAGCAGTAGATGCTTTACCACATGTTCTCAGGCCAGATATATGGAGAGACATAACTAAGTTCTATCAGCCAGCGTGAATGAGAGTGTGATGCTGCCCTTGTCTTTCTCTCAGTAACAGCTGTATGGTTAATGTTGTTTCATGCAGCATGAAGTTTCAAGCTCTCAGTAATTTACAAACAAGCTTTCACAGAGTATAGTTCCTTCTTGGCAGTCTTGGTCCCTGGGTTCAGTTGCACTTTCCACATACCTGATAAAGCACTCACAAACACAAATCCATGCATTAGCTTAAAGAGCTAAGGTTTGGTAACTGGAAAAAAAAAAAGTAATTTTAAACTAGCTTTATTTACTAGCATATGGGGTTTGGGTTTTTTTTTGCAAACAACAGTGTATTCTTAATCCAAGTAGGAAGACACCAGTATGAATGGTTATTGTATTTAGGACAGACATATTTAAAATAAAAACACCTGTCCCAGGGTGTAAGAAGATGTTGCAACAGTAACTACAGTTGTGATAGCATTGGTTTTATTTTAATTTTTTTAACAGCGTATATATAGTAAAGATGGAGGTTAAGGTTTTGTGTGATGGTTGATTCAGTACTGATTTCTTTCTGATAGATACACATCATATTCAAGGCCTGCTTTATCAGTTTCTGACAAATACATGTTTGACAGATATGTGGAATGTAGCTCCACTCTGGCATTTTCAGAGATAACTTTGGCAAAAAGGGAAGTTGCTTATTGTTTTAATTTTAAAATGTAAGTGTGCCTGGAGCATTTTTTGTCCTCCTCTCAAATGATCTAGAAGCTAACAGCAAGCATACATCACATTTTGGGGTGGATATCTGTTCAGATCTCTGAAGCTGTAAAACTACTTAAAAATTTGAAACCTTACCATTTCACCAGGATGTTATACAAGCCATGGATTTGATAAACAGATCCTGTTGGGAACTTCATGCTACCAAGTGGTTGCCTTTTTTAAAAAAAATTATACTGGGACAGAGGTTCTCATCTTAAGTACATTCCAATGCACAAGTACTTCAGTATTTGGCAATAAGCAGTGGGAATTTAGTGTGTGTTTGTTGCTTGGTGAGCTGCCTGCTAACCTGAAACATGAAAAGCTTTAGGAATAGTATAGTTAAAAAAAAGATGTTGCATAAGAGTATTTCTTTAATGAAAGCTGTATGTAAAATGTGACATCAGAAAAACAGTTCACTAGTTGTTAAATGAATCAAAGTTTTTATGGCTAATGGTTTTATGTGCATAATTTTTATGCATGTGGTAGAGTCTAAAAATTAAAGGCTGTTTTTCTACCTTTTCTGTATCTTGCAGGCATACAGGAGTTTCCAGAAAATATAAAAAACTGTAAAGTCTTGACAGTTGTTGAGGCAAGCGTAAATCCGATTTCAAAGTAAGTTTTAAAATTCTTTTATGTTTCATGCAAATACTACTGAGTCTCGAATTTGCCCCAAAACATGTGACAGCCCTTGGAGACAAGAGCAGAGTTCCCTGTGAAATACCTTCATTAACCTTGTTGCACTCTGATCCAGTATAGGTATCTCATTAAAGTACTTTGCCAAAGTTAATAGGCTGTGTGGACTATCCTTCATTATGCCGTGTAGCTTTGTCAGCTTGTTAAAATCCATCACTTCTCTGTGGCTGTAGAGGAATGTGCAGAGTTTTCTTAATAACAAAAATTAATTCTGGTTTAATATTCATTTCTGCTATAGTGACAAAATTAATTTGCCAGAAATCTCCACTGCCAGAGATACAATATATCTCTCCTGAGGAAAAAAAGAAGTTGTGTGTTTTTTAATTTATCCTGTTGTTTTTAATTAATGCATTCTTCATATTACATGTCAGGAGATCATAATTTTGTAGCAAGACTACATTTATTCATAGTTTTACTTGCCTTCTGGACATTGTTCTCAATACTTAAAATAATTCTGAAACTCATCTTGTGAGAACGACTGTCTAGTGTGACTTTATAGAAATTCACCCCCTTAATTTAAATTTTATCAATATGTAAGACTTCAGTACCATACTGTTGCTTAAGAAAATATGACTTAATGCCCTGAATATAATTGAAACTAAGGTACTATGTTGTTTTACTTCTGTATAGGCTGCCAGATGGTTTTTCTCAACTGTTAAACCTAACACAGCTGTACCTGAATGATGCTTTTCTTGAGTTTCTGCCAGCCAATTTTGGAAGGTAAGCTGAACATGACACTTAATATATACATTTAGCTTTAAGTTTCTGCAGTGCAGTTTCTTCTTGTTCTGAAGCGAAGTGGTACTGAAGAAAGGGAAGAAGTGTACATTATGAATTTGCAATAGTTAGAGGGAAATAAAGCCCTGAATCTGTATCAGCAGCTTTTAATTTTGACTTCTGAAGGACAGAAAGAATGCTTATGAAGTGTGTAAAACTCATTTGCATTCTTGTTCCTTTTCCAACACTAGTCTGGTACGTAAGGAAGATTACAGTTTTTGAAATTTTTGTTACTGTTGTATAGTAATTGGAGTGAAGCAGATAATGACAACTGTAATTCCATTTGTCCTGCCCATCCTGGATGCACAAATTGCTTCATGTACAACTATAACTCTGAAGTCCTTTATTGTCAGGAATATTTCTGAAAAACCTGGCATATTTATGGTGTGCTGACTATGCAAAACTGTTACATGTCATAGCTTTAGTACAAGATAAATACTAATCTGCTTCCTCTGTAAAATAGATTAAATCTTGGGAGCAAGAGTGAAAGGGTAATACTCATGCAAGGAAAATTCCTAGATGAGCATAGGTCATGCTGTCCTTATCACTCTGCTTTTGGCCATTTCTGCAGTTTCCCCCATCTATTCTTATTTTATGGTCTCTTTTCCTAGTTGTCACTTTCCTGACCCATTCCATGTCCAGCAAGCATCTCTTTCAGAAAATACAGCCATTACTTAAGCAATCATGTTGCTGAGTGAAAACATTGCCTTAGGCTGTATACTTATATTTGGGTCAGCACAGTTTGCAAGAGATTAGCACAGCCCCCAGATAACACTGCAGTAGTTAGGCAGATCAGGAGATAAGCAATGGAACATAAGCACAAGAGCTCTCTGCTAGTGACCATTAGTTTATTAGTCATCTGTGATCAGAGGTGTTGGCTTGCTCTTCTCTGTTACCAGTCATTCCCTGATGAATGATTAAGAGCTCCAGATCTGCTACACGTTCAGCTATCAAAACATCATAATGCAGAAGCATTGTTGTCACGCTTTTTTTCTGGTGCACAAAGTTTGCTTTTCAAAAGCCCTTATTAAGATAGAAGAATATCTGTAATACGCATAATCTTGTTGGAATTCTAATGATTGTCTATGCTTTTTTCTGTTCTGTTTTTTAATACTCTAACCAAATGGCAAAATTTTCATAGTCAAAACAGGCACTATGGATGAACTTGAAGACTTCAGGTTGATACAGCTGATCTTTTAAGTAGTTAATCATACACATAATACACATTAAAAATTCTCATAATTTTTTCTTTGTCACGGTCATCTTCTATAATGTTTAATGGTAGTGATATGGTGAAGTCATTAATTACTAAATCAGTTACTGAGGACAACTTGAAAGGCAATTCTCCATTGTAGTGTTTCTCTTGATTGTTATGAAGAAGTTATGCCTTGTTAAAATCTAGTGACTTGCAGAATCCTGTTGTATACCTAGGAGAATGAATTTGAAGTATTCATGTATGTTAAGTTTACCTGCTAAAACAGTGTTGCATAGAATACATAGTGTTCTACAGAAGGACAAAGTTTAGATCAAATAAATTGGAAAGCAATGAAACATAAAAATGCCATTTGAAAGTAAGGTTTAGACCCCTTTGATATGGAATACTTCTCTTCTGTAAGTGATGAGACTGCTCTGCTATACCACAGTTTTACAACTAGGTATAAATACTTTTTAGTGCAGTGTCTTTTAACTTCTGCTTCAGAACATGGAAATACTTCTTTTATAAACAAAAAAACCCCAAACTCTACTAGAATCTTTTGAAATATTTAATCTCATAAATGATAAGCCTTCAGTTTCTTCTAGTTTGGTGCATTATTTTTTTTTTTGTATGTGGCCCTATAGCTATTACTTTACATTATTTAGGAATATGTGAAGCAACTGAGTTCTGTTGTCTGCTCTTAACTAGCAACTATTGTCAATAATAAAGTCTCCTAAAAACTAAGCCAATACATATTACAACCAACAAGGATTTTATGTTCCGCGTGTCAGGTTAGAAACCTGATTTCTTACATGTCTTTCTCTCTGAGTGTTCATTGTTTCTACAGTTTAATTGCTTCCATTTCTCATGAGTGTTGTCCCCCATTCTCTCACCTGCTGTATTTGTAATGTTCTCATATCCCTCATTTTATTAGACTAAATAAAATTCTGTTTCCTTCTGGTGTGGTAGGTTTTCCTTTGTGTCTGATTATATTAATGTATCTTGCAATGGGTTTCAGTTTTAATTAATCTTCTTTTTGACAGAAGATGATGACATCTATAGCTATATTTAGAATTCGAATTGAGATCTCTTCATGGCTTGTACAGTGTCATGATTATCTTCCTGTTGCTCTTGGAAATGTCTGTGGTTATGCTCCTGTGTTCCAATTATCCTTTTTGCAGCTGCCTAGTGTAATTTCCTACCTGATTAACTGAAATATTGGACAGTTCAGCTAGAAATGGCTGATGCCTACAAGGAAATCCTAAGTACTTGGCTTAGTGCTATGGCATCTTGTCCTTTTTTTCTAATTTTTTTTAGTCCTTCAGGCTGTACAGTTTGGTTTTTTTATCCTTTGGTGTCTTAAAATCACTGTATTGTCTGTGGCATAAGCCAAATTAAACATTTTGCTGATCCTCGAAGGTTTCTATTAAAAAATGTTGTACAGGACAGTCCTAGAAAGAGACTTTGAGCACCTCTACCACTGCTAACCTAACACTCAGCCTGATACTTAGGAAAGACTTTTTTATAATGGAAAGCACTTTTAGTATAGCCATGCAGTGTTTCATTGGATTTATCTCCGTGCTTTATTTTTCATCTTAAGAATTTGTGCTGAAGCTTTTCCTAATTGTGAGGTCAAGATTATGCCAATCTTGTTTTCCCTTTTTTATGAGTATTGTCTATTTGCTGTCCTTCAATGATGTTGTTCTTCTTCAACCTGTTAGGCTTACTGAAAGTCACCAGACTTCTGGTATGATGTACCCGCTCCTTTGGAATTCTGAGGTGGCAAAGTGGGGTTTTTTCCTCCATACCCAAATTCAAATTTGAATGCATTGATATTGGCACAGATTGTGGCATTAGCCTTCATGCCAGTGCACAAGTATCTGAGAATTATTATGCTTGCCTAAGAAAATTGTATCTGTTGTGTCTGAATATACAATGTATACTTACGTTTAAATACACAAATATATCAGGAGAACATGTTAAACTCACTGCTTGCTCATTTTGAGACAAGGTTTTAAAAGGGAGGCATTATTTACTAATGGGTGTTTAAAATTAGCAAGGCTTTCTCTTCAGTGTAATTCTAAAAACCTGGGGAGGCTGTCTATAATTGGATATTGCTTCCAGAGCCTCTTTACTGTGATACTGCAATTAATTTGCTTTGTATCTACTTTCTCAACAATTTGCCAGTAGTATCTGTAGTAGTAGATGGTTTTAGGAGTTTTTACTTTGGGATATTTTTTGCATAAATGTGCAGTGATAATCAAATTTAGTTATATATATGTATATGTGTTTTGCAGAAACTTTTGTAAATGCAGCCTGCAAGCTGCATACGTTTTATTCTGCTTGCCTTTGCATTTTAGTAACAATTTAAAATAAAAATATTCTATTTTAGGAAAGCCACAGAGGAGGTGTAAATGCAATATTTTTAGATTTCCAAGGAATGACTGCTTGTCGCATAGCAAGTTTCGAGTATACCTGCTGTATCTTTTACATTTTTTACAGGTCATATTGTTTAAGAAATCAGATTCAGGGAGGATATTGATCTTATCATGGAAAATTGTTCATGTAGAGATTTTGTTTTATTGAAAGGTTTTGCTGCATTTTAAAAGCAGGCTAAGATGGTTATGATTAAAGAACAATACTGAAAAAATAATTTTTAAGCTATTACAGAATGTATACTTCCTGCTGAATAATACCTGTTACAGCTTTGTGCATTGGTGATGTGCAGATAGTTCTGTGGTGATGGGTTTTTCAATTTCAGAAATTAAATATTTCTGTACAAGTAGGACAGATCTTTGCCACAGAATGGCTCAGATAATATATATTCTGCCACTGTAAACTCTATTTTTCCTTTAAAATAGGTGAATTAGTTCTCTTTGTTTTCCAAATTAAATGCCCCTTCTTCAGGTTCCTCATGGCGGTTTGGATGCTCAGCTTGGATGGATGCTGGATACTTAGCACCAGCAATTGAAAAAATAGCTAGACCTAGTATTTGATGTGCATTATTATTTTAAGCTTAAATTAGCTCTTCAAGTCATAATGGAGGAGATTACAACTGCTTCAGTCCAGTATTTCTCATGAATTACTGGAAGAAAATTACATGTTTAGACACAGCCTGTATCTCCCAGCCAGGATAGGTTGAGAATTTTTTCCTAGTAGTTGCTGTGACACTCTGTACATAAGAAACTCAGTACTTTTATCTTCAGTCTCTTAGGGCTAGCTGAGGAAAGATGATTAGAACAGGAAACAGGGTGACAAAGCTATGAGCATTTCTGTCACCAAAGGAAATCTTGAGCTTATTACAAGCGTTGTACAGTCAGTTCTGGCTAAAGTCAGCAAAGTGTGGGTGTACATATTTATAGTTCAGCATATGAAGGGAGATTTGCTGCCACTTCATTCAACGGAAATTTGACTGCTTGCATGTGTTGTGAAGAAAAAACTACAAACTGTATAGCTATCTTCCCTGTCATCAAAGCAAAACACCAGCTGAAGCCTAATGCAGTGCTTGGTTTAGAAATCAAAGCCCAACATGTTCATTAATGTCTGAGGTCTCTTTAAAAAGTTCTGTTTTGTACTAGATTGGTATCTTAGGGTGCAGGTAGGCTAGGATGCCTAGGAGGTCTTTCCCACTTATATTCTAGAGGAACAGCAGTGCTGTTACCATGAATGGGGTTTTTATTAGGATATTCTTTCACCACAGTTAGGTTGTTGGGGTTGTGGGTTTTTTTAAAAGTTGGAGGGAGGAGGTACTCATCCAGTTGCTACCAGATGGTGAGTGCTGCTTGCAGTGCTGGGCTGCACTGACCTCTCCTCTCTTTCAAGGTGACTCTTACATTCTTAGATTATTTGTGGGCACAGCAGATTGCTGCTTTCAAACTCATCCAAAATGAGTGAATGTCTAGAGGAAAAATAAATACTGTTTTCAGCTTTATTTATTTATTTATTTATATTTTATTTATTTATATTTATTTATTTCTACATGAAGTATAGCTCTTAACAGTTAATTTAAATTAAGTTTTTTGTCTCTGTCCTTACCACACACTAGTTAAGCACCTTCAGGAAAGAATGGTCTATTCACTAAGCTCCTTTTTGAGTCTGGAACCTTAATGATGCCCTATTTTGTGTTGTGTGAGGGTTGTCAGTGGGTCACATGTAGAACTCCTGTCATTACAATCCTATCTGTATTTAAACTAAATCAGTTTCTTAATTTTTTTTTAACAAGTGGAGCTTTGTCACTTCTGTCCCAATACAAAAAAATTCACTGGGAATAGTGCATTGCTTGTATGTCAAGACTGCTTGGACCTTACCTTGGCTAAGCAGTTGAGTTGCGATTTAGAGATGTTTTTTGTCTTGCAACCAAGGATTTACTGGAGAAAAGGTCAAACCACCTTCTAACAGAAACACCAAAATGGATTCAGAAGCTGACTAGAAAGAAATTCTTGGAAGGAAATTTCTCGAAGATGGATTTAAAACTATTAGATGGAAGCCTTACGGGTATTCCTCAGTCAAGACTTTTTGTATTAAACTGTTTGATACATTGCCAGTAGCAGAAATTGAACCTCAGTAATTATGCAAAGGGATCCTACCTTTCTGTTACTTCCTGCATACTTTTCATTATGACGATAACATGTACCTGTAATTAATTCAATGAAATGTTCCGAAATCTTTGGGAAGAAGGAAAACAAATGGGTTCAAACAGGTGCAGAAAAGCAGGTAGGATCTAGTTTGTTTGTTGTTTTACCAAAATCAATCTCCAGCCAATGAATTTAAAATAACATGCAAATTTTGCACCAAAATTTGCATTAATTAAGGTTACAGGAAAAAAAAAAAATCAAACTTACAGGGTTTTTTTTCTTTTAATTCTGTAATATAAGTAAGTTCAGAAATTACTTTTGTCATTAAATACAGAATAACGTAGTAATTTGTTATGTGTTTCTCTTACAGATTAACCAAACTCCAGATATTGGAACTTAGAGAAAACCAGTTAAAAATATTGCCAAAGTAAGTATAGTATAGTTCGAGAAACTCCTACAGCATTTGTTTTAGCATAAATCCAATCGTACCTCTTTCCTAAAATTAGCATTTTTCTAGTCCATGCCTTGCAATTCTCACTTACATCATCAAACAAGCCCAGGCTTATGGTGATGCTGTCCTTGCTGTTTCTGTGAGCAAGAGCAATGCTCAAAATTTTCCGACTGGGACTCTGGAGCTCCTAGCAAGTTAGCAAAAATATAAGATATCAGTGAAGAAAGAAACAGATCTCAAAGATGGGATGTGAATAGCCACCTGCAGAGTCATGAATATGTTGTGGTGTACTGTAAAAGTGATCTTTCTCTAGCAACAGAAATTGATAGAGTTGCTGGTTTTGGTGGATATGGAAAGTTTTGGTGGAGAAGAGGGGGCTCGAACAGTTGAATATTCACTCTATCCAGCTCATGCTAGGAGGCACTTGCATGCAGTAGGCTGAAGTGGAAATTGACAGCTCTTCAAATACAACAGCTATGTTTTTTGTTACTGTAGCTAATTATATGCCTAAGATATGATCAAGGGTTATGTTCTATTGGGATTCCCTTTTTAAGTGCCTGGATACTGTACTGTGGAGTCTGCTGTATAAACAAGCCAGAACTCATATCTGGAATGACATGTACAGCATCAGAAAGTGTAAATTTGCATCTTCAAAGTGTGAAGCATTCTGTGGTATAAATACTGTCAATTCTCTTTGGCTTTCTCTGCTATCACTAGTTTTCAGCAGAAAAAAAATAGAGGACATGTAATTTAGAGTGGTAGCTCTCTAATTTAAAAGTTACTCCCAACTGAGGAGCAGTAGCTATAATTAAAACTTACAGCTAATACAGATTTTGTTTATAAGATCACTCTGACCTTAATTGCCATAATTAACACTGACAGCATGAATTACATGAAATATTTCTAAAACCGCAGTTGTGGAGCAGTAATACATGCTTTAATATGTTTAAGTCAAGCATACCCTCTGTTGAAGGTGCAGGGAAACTTTTTGTTCACTTCAGTTTTCAGAGTTTTATTCTTGATCAAAACCTAAACAATAACTGTCATGAAGAAGTTCTGTTTCACTTCCATAATAATATATAGTACATGCTGAGCTGCCAGTCTTATTATTCTGGTACTCTTACAGGAGATGCTGTACAGCTTTAAAAAGTGCAGAAGACTCATGATGTTAATAAGATGCATCAGTAGGTCCTAATATTTTTGCTATGGAATACGAATATATTTTCTTGTTTTCCTGTGACTCTCATCTTTCTAATATTCTTACATCAAATTCTTTCCTATTTGTAAAAAGAAATGTATTTGGATAAATTCTACAGCATCAAACTAGCCCTCTTTCTGAGTAAAACGTGCACATAATTTTTGACATATAAATATGAAGTACTTGAAAGAATGTTAATCAAACTGGGTAATCAATTCCAACACACTACATCAACCTCACTTTATGCCAAACTTTATGCTAAATATCTGTCATTTTGTTTGGAGTTTATCCGCAGCCAGAGACTTTAAGTGGCAGCATTATAATGCAAAGCAGCTGGATAAACTGAAAGGAAAACAAAAACGCAGAGACTATTTTAGAGTAATTTTTCTGATAGGTAAATTTAGAAGATGGTCCAGTAAAAATATTGGGGGGGTTTTTGTTTATTTTTTAATTTTTAAGCTTCTATGGCCTAATAGTCAATAAAAAGAGTAAGGTTTTTTAGAAAGAAGCAAGTTATTTCAGAGTATAATTACAGTGATTCAGGGCCCAATCTTGCCATCACACACACCCTTCTTGAATTGTATGCCACTTGACATAAGCTATAGTGTTAACCTCAGTGAAGTTGCCTGTATTCAGCAACAGAATCTGAGGCATAATTTAGGCTATCCCTTAGTATTGAGTTGAATGGATGCCAAGTTCAATGGTATGAATTATGAAAAAGGCTTTCAGTTTATGGGAGGGATTACACAGTGCCATGTCAAAGATGAAAATAGGTATAACTCCATGATCTAGTTAATGTTTGTTTCAACATTGTTTGGCATTGAACTTTCCTGCTACCATAACATTATTGGAAGCCTTGCTTGCATTTTGTCTGAAGGTGTTTCTCTATAAACAATACAGAAAAGCAAGGAGATACTAGTTTTAGAAGGTCTGAAAGTGCTACTATGCAAACAGCAGGGAAAGGAGGGAATATTTTGGAGACCATCATCTTGCAAACACATTGGTGTATATTTTGTAGTTGAGTGGATGTGTTTGCTAGATCAGTCATTTTTGCAAGGGAGCAAAAAGGGCCCCAAATCAATAAAGTTATCCTGTTATCCTGTCATTGTTACATGACACTGGTTTGCATAGTGTGGTCTATGAAGTTTCAAAAGCTACAAAATACTTTTAAAGGAGTTCTTCAGCAGCGCTTCTGGGAGACTCTTTTGGGCAAATTTGTTAGGAATATACAGCACTAAAATTGGTATTGGCATGGTTTCACAAGGCTTTGAGAGATCAGTCTTCTGCAGGATTTCAGAGGGACTCAGGTAAGTTTAGTTAGAAATTGAAAAAGAATGTTAGCTTACTTAGAATCATCCTGTTCATTAGCTTCAAGAAATGATGGAAATTGTTTCATAAAGTCTTTTGAAAGTAGTCTTTTCATGTTTTTTTGTTTGTTTGGGATTTTTTTTCTTTTCTTGGACAGTAGGAATGTTAGCTAGAGGCCTTCCTTTAAAGCCTGTGTATAATATGTGTACAGCGCAAAAAATGCTTCTGCTGCTTTTGTTTTGGTCTTGTCCTTACCTGCTTATGCTAAATTCCTAGTTATCCCCAGCTTAATTACTCCCATGTAATGAAAATCAAATTTCTAAATAAATTTTGAGTCTACTTCTTGGAGATAATTTAACATGACTATTAATATTAATCATTAAATAATATTGAGTAAATATGACATTTTCCAGTGTATTCTTTTTGAATGTTCAGAACAACTGTAGATCTTACTGTATTTTAAGAAAAACCGGAGCTTTGAATAGCTGCATATAGGGCATCTTGCACTCAGGTAATTGTTTCTTGAAGAAACTGGTGTGATAGTCTTACAATATTCAAGACTCTATAATTTAGAAGCTCATATACTTAATTTTTCCAGAGTTTTCTAGTATGTACACAATTGCAGTTTATATATGAAAGTATTGTTCTGTGAAAATCTATTATTAAATAAATACATTAATATGATTTCATATGAGACATTCACAGTCTCTTAAAAAATACTTTCAGATAGAACCGCTGTTGACGGTGAAGTACTCATTGTGTAGACCACCATGTGCAGTGGTAGATGATTTCCATGGAGTCCCCAAAGTGAGCTTAAATAGAGGAGAAATTTTTCCAAAACACAGCTTAAAGTAATGGACTTTACTTCTGTTTCAGACACTGATTTAGTATTTGCCGTAAGTTAGGTTAAAGAGTATTGATGTGTCACAAAATCCAATTTGGTAATCTCATTTAATGTATGACTAGAGAAATAATTACAGTTCCAAACCACATCACATGGAAGTAACTTAGCAGCCTGGAGAGGTAAAAAGGTGTTGTGATACTGTGATTCAATATGTGATTCAATGTTCTTCCCTGTTGTCGTGGTTTTCTCATCAGCCATCAGCACCTTCAACTTCCCCTCTTTCTTCAGCTGCCTTAAAGGTAAAGCTACCCCATGACACCTGTTTTAACAGATCACTTGGCAGTAGTCTTTGAGAAGAAAACATATAGTTAACCAGCCTTTGACTGCTGAGGGGCTTACTGTCACTGTAGGTGAAAAGCTGAACCACTCAGAAGAAGAGATGAGCCACTGCATTACACTTTATCATGATGATTTCTTTACTGGTCTTCAGTTTTTGCAAGCTCATCTTCCAGCCTCAAGTGTGTTGCACTGTACTCTTAGTATGACACTCAGCAGTCTACAAGATCAGTAATATGTGCCTGGTGGACCAGTGTGGGAAAAATCTGTCTATAATTAGTTATCATTCCAGTTTCAGAACAGCATTACTACTTAATATTGATATGAAAGTTTTGTGTATCTGGAAGGTTTGATGTAGCTAGTATTTTATTAGACCTAATTCTTTATTAATCCCCTTCCTGTGCAGAACCATGTCCAGACTGACTCAGTTGGAGAGACTGGACTTAGGAAGTAATGAATTCACAGAAGTGGTGAGTTTTGCCTTAGTAAAAGAGCACTGCATCTTTTATAAATCTCCTTATCCTTTGATCTGTTTTTAACACATATGAAAAGATAATCTTAAGAGTTCTGCTACCAAACATTATTTATAGCTTATACTACTTTCTGGAGTCTGTTATAAAAATTATGTGTGTGATCTTCAGAATGAGAGTATGTTTTTACTCCATTTCAAAATAACACTCTGTTACATAGTGTGGTTACTGTACTGGTAAATAATTAATAGTAATATGTGTTTGAATTGTAAACATAATTGTTTGGCTTAAATTCTAATCACTTAGTAACTATCATGTATTGAATATTACAATTTTGTACATAACCTGCCCTTACTACTGAGCACAAACTTTAGATCCAAGGGAAACTACATTAAATTTGAGTGTCCTCAAAGTTGAGGTGCTCTGATTTTTCCTTCAGCATTCATTGACTAGTTTCCAGTTTGTGGTCTCACAAGCAAATATATCTTGTACTTAAGAGTCACATAACATCTCTCTGCTTTTACTTTGCTGGTAAAGGAATTGAAATAGAAATATAATGAAACTTGCTGACTTGCAACACAAATGAAGTCAAGCCTTTGTGTGCCACTAGAACATGCAGAGCTGAACACTTGCCTTGTGATACAGTTTGGAAAATAGGGGGGTGTATTTAAGAAATTTTTCATTTCTATGGTTAAATATCTAGCCCTTACCATGACTACCATATTCTCATCATAGGGTAGATATTTGTGTAGGAGCCTTAAACTAATGTTTAAATTACGACTTCTCTTGGAAAATGAGTTATTGGGAGACAGGACTGCCACTTAAGCAGAAATCCTGTCTACTTACTGTATGACAAAACTTACTTAACATTTATCTGAACTTGGCTGTACTTATTAAGATGCAGCATATACAACATGGGTGTTTACCAAAAAGGGTTCCCTGATAAACAAAACACTTAACAATAAGTTGTAGTGGAACCACAATCCTGCACTTCATTTTATAGATGGAATAGTTTACTTGTGTAATGAAGACGAACCCTTATGTTGATAGAAAAATGAAATCTGTTTTGATTTCCCCCCAAACTAAAAAATCCCTGGGGGTTTTGAAAAACAGGTCCTCTGAGTTGAAATTTAAGTGTTTTTAGATCTCCTCCGTCAAAATTGCACATGTAACATGCACTTAGTGTGTGCCTGTTGAAAAATAATACTTTCTGTAATAGGCACCAAACCAACAGAGGACCTTTCTATAAAGATTGTTTAGTGTTGTGGTCAAGTTCTTCGAAGTTCATGTATACCTGGTATATATTTTAATTTCAAAAGTGAGTTATTTAGGCTTTCTTTGATGACCCAGTTAAAAAAGTGGTTATAGCAGCTGCGGTAGCACATTACTAAAGTTGCAATAGACAAATCACTGTAGTTTTTTTTGCCATTCTGGGGTTTTTTTATAAGATTTTTTAAAAAATGGCTTCCCATTACAGCCTGAAGTACTTGAACAACTGAGTGGATTAAAGGAATTTTGGATGGATGGTAATAGACTAACACTTATTCCTGGGGTAAGTTCTTTTGCTGTGTTAAACATAGAGTATTTTAAATGACACAGATGCTTGCTTTGTCACTGATCATGTACATTGTAATTGTTCTGTAATTTTAGTGTTACTTAAAGCCAAAAGGCTAAATGGCACTTGAATGCCTAACTAGTCCACTTAGAAATTATCACCGATCATGACAGCTGCATTCACAGCTTTTTGGGGTTTTTTCCCTTCATTGAAAGTTACATATTTCTCATCTAAATATTATGCTGCGATTCAGAAAACAAGTAAAAACATTAAATCGAATTTAGGTTTGAATGGCTCTTCCAAAAGGGATTATTCTGTGTTAGATGGCAAGCAGGAATATACAGGATACATTGTATGGATTTTTACTGGTCACAGCTGTAAAACAAGCAGTGCCAATTCTGGGTCTGTGTAAACAGAGTATAGTCAGTTCCTGAGAAAATAGTTTGTTGACTTTTTATGGGTTCAGGATTACATGTGTTCCAGGCTGACCTCTTATTACAGTACTTGAGAACGTGTGCTTAAGCTGTAGCAAGCTAATAAATGAGTATTAGAAATTTGGGAAGCAGTTGGCTATTTTTTAATCTTAAAATCACTAGCAGTCATGTGAAATATGGCCTTGATGAAACTGGCTGATCTGTAGACTTTGCTACTATTTTTCCATCAGCTAACTCTTAGACATTTGAGTGGTTTGATTGTAAAATACAAGCTGAACTGTGTTTTGCAGTAAAATAAAACTGTATTTCTGAAAGTGAAAATTTTAATTTCATATTTAATTTCACTTTAATGTGAAAGTAGTGTGCATGAATTTTAAAGCTTATGCTTGGTTCATATGGAATGATCCAAGCTTATATTTTGACTTGTTTCTTTCAGTTTCGTGCAGTTAGAGATTCATAACTGTTTTTGAGGATGCAGTTTTATACAAAAGGCAAAAATGAGCATTAAAATCTACTAGAGCATAATGATGTCCTCACATTGTCTCTTTCTAAAGTCTATTCTAAAGCTTTAATTACTTAATTAACGGTAACTGATCAAACCACTGAATGTGCAGAAGACTGACTTTAGGGACATGCTGAGCTACTGCTGGGTGTCTGTGTGTGTAAAAACATCAGCTGTGCTTATCAGCACAAAAGACTTAATTTGAAAGTTTGTATATTTTGCATAAAATTGTATTTCAGTACTCGCAGGTCTTTTCTTCTGGCATTACACTTGAGAGGTCAAATCTGCTATACTTTTTGTTTTGAACTTGCACTTTTTAGAATGCATTATTTTCTCTTGCTTTTAGTTTATAGGCACTTTGAAACAACTGACATACTTGGATGTTTCTAAAAACAACATTGAAGTAGTTGAAGAAGGTATTTCAGGTTGTGAAAGCCTTCAAGACCTACTGTTATCCAGTAATTCACTTCAGCAACTGCCAGAGTCTATTGGTTTGTATTTTACATTAATTGATGTTGTTTAAGCCTATAGTTCAGACACAGAGCACCTGAAAATACAAAAATGATATTCTGGATCTGTTTCAGTTGAGTAGAAGTACCAGTTCTTGATAAGGCTATAATGCATGGCTGAAAATAACTTAAAATTGTTTTGAAGCATTCTTTATTATTCAGTATAGTTATACAGTAGTTTGTAAATGGATGAAAAACTGCTGTTGCTATCAGAAAAAAAAAAAAAATTAAAAATTATTTTTCTACCCAGTTGGTTGACACATGTTAAACTAACAACCAGATTCTGTAAGCTCATCTCCTATTTCCTGAGGAATACAGAATTATAGCCATGCTACAGAACAGAGAAGATGTGGTTGCTTGCCCATAATGTTAGGGTTTTTTCCCCTCTTAAGTTAAAGTTAAAACTTAGCTTAATGAACTCAAATGTCCATTTTGATTTACTTGTTCCTATTATTATAGGTTCTCTGAAAAAGGTGACAACACTTAAAATTGATGAAAACCAGTTAATTTATTTGCCAGACTCCATAGGAGGGTAGGTATTTCACCAAAATAAGAAGCTGAATTACCTTTCTGAACACTTTTCTGTAACAATGGCTCCTTTTTCGGATTTTTTTTATAACAGCTTGATTTAATTTCTTCTACATATTAATGTCCTAATACAATTTAAAGCAAACATTTTCATATCTTAGTTCTACTTTGCAGCATGTATGTTTGTATTACTTAATACTAAAGGACATATGTTCCTTACTTAATGCAGCCACCAATCTATTGTACAAAAATTGAGTGTGACAGAAAACAAGATACTTAAAGACACAGTTAGCTTCCTGAAACTGTTTTTTTGACAGTAACATAGCTGTGGTAGACATTGCAAATGATTGCAATATATTATTTATATATATATATATATATATATATGTATCATATATATGTATATATAGAGCTGTCCATCAGCAAGTTTTTTAATACATATGTTTTGGTGTTCAGCAATTTAATTTAAAACTTGCAAACAACAGCAGAAATAATTGGCTCACAATTGAGTGCTGTAGAAATGTACGTCTTCCAGTTTCTTTTCATATATTTTAACTAATATAGGTTATCGTTTGTTGTCAGAGTTCACAAAGTACTGTTTCACTGCCTGATTCTTAGGTTCACAGTCTCTAACTCTTGAAATTCTTCACTTGTTTGGAAACTGCACTCAGCTCTAATTTGACTATGATTGGTCCCACTCTGAATGTGTTTAATGCCTTACCCTGGCATGTTGTCATGTACTATAGAAGCATTTGATGTTGCGAGCCTCACTCTTTCCGTTGTGAGGACAGCGTAAAGGAGATTTAAAAAAAAAAGTGAGCTCAAAACAGAACCAAAAAATCTGCAATCAATTACAGGAAAAAAACACCTACCCTAAAACACATTTTAGGCCACAAGTAAAGGATTCTTCTTGGATTTTAATTCCTTAGGGTTTATTTTTAACTACATTTGAGATTTAATAATTAATAGTGATATTAACATCATTTAAACTGCAGGTATTCAATTAATATTGAATTCATTAATCTGTATAGCAGAGTTATTTTTTATTTTTTTTCAGGTTAGTATCAGTAGAAGAACTGGACTGTAGTTTCAATGAGATTGAAACATTGCCTTCTTCTGTTGGGCAGCTCTCAAATATAAGAACATTTGCTGCAGATCATAACTTCTTAACTCAGCTGCCATCAGAGGTATGTATTTAATTGTAAATCTGTAAAATCAATATTTTAATGGTTTTTTATAGTTTGTACAACTTGTGAATAACAAGTTTCTAATTTTTGAGAGAATTTTCTTTGTGTATGTTTTTAAAGGAGTATGTATACAAATATAAAAGTTTATAAATAATGAAATTTCATATTTTTAAGCAAGAAGTAGGACTTCATTGCTGTGTATTGAAACTAAAAGGTTTAGTATAAGAATAAATTTTCTAGGCAAAAGAGCCTCAATAGTAATTGTTTTAAAAACTTCTCATATTTATGTTGTGAAGATGAATTAAGTCTTTGTGTTTTGGGGTTTTTTTTTAGATTGGAAACTGGAAGCATGTAACAGTATTGTTTCTGCATTCTAATAAGCTTGAATTTCTTCCCGAAGAAATGGGTGATATGCAGAAATTAAAAGTCATCAATCTGAGTGACAATAGGTTTGTGAATGCTTTTAACCAAGTAGACATTGTATAAAATGCAACAATAATGTAGTGGGATTATTATGAATACATTGTGGCTATCTTTCCTTATCTCACACATAGCTCAGAGGCTCACTGAGATGTATTTAATGTATTACTGTCATATTCTGTATCTTGCAGTTCCATTATATTAAGCTATCTTTATTTCTATGACTTGGAAAATGCACTGAAGTGCACCTTTGCTACATTTGTGATTGTTAGCATGTGTTTTTCTAGGGAATTACTTTGGTTATTTTCATAAAGCTTTTGATACTTACTTAAAGATTTATAGCTTCTTGAATTGCATATGGAGCACCCAGTGGTATCATAGGATAGTGTAAAAGACCTCTGTGCGTTCTGGAAGGGTGAAAAGAGTTGTGTTTTATTTATTGTGGTCATTAAAAACAGACAAAGTGTTTAGCTTTGGGGATTGTTAGTTTATAGAATTGAAGTATACTGGTAGAGAGAAGGCTAGCAGAGCTCTCCCTCCTGTTCTGTCAATCCAGCTTCTCTGTACTCTGTAGCTTGATTTATCCATTAATGCCAGAGCACGCATTATCCAGGGTAGCCCCTTCCCCATACATATATTTTTGAGGCTTTTCAGGTGTAGTACAATTTTTCTTTAATTGTCATATATTTTGACAGATAAAATGGTCAAGATTCAGATTTTTTAATTTACATTAATTGTCTTTGTAGATTGGTAACCCAGTTGAGTTAATTCCAGTTACAATGTCATTTCTTTATTTTAAGCTGCTTGCTAAACTGAGCAGATACACATTTTTCTTGTTTGTTTGTGGTTTTTTAATTTGAATTAAAATTACATGCTGTAGCCTTTCAGATCTCACTATTTATTTCGTATGGAAATGTCCTTTTAAAATATTTTTCAAGCTAATGCAGGATTGTTTTAAGTCTTAACAGTATGGCTAAATGTACTTAAATAAATGCTTGTAATTTACAGACTGAAGAATTTACCATTTACCTTTACAAAACTGCAGCAACTCACTGCTATGTGGCTATCAGACAATCAGGTAAGATTTTTTAATATTGAAACTAAATTACTGGTGACTTCGTTCTTAATGGAATTGACAAAAACAGAGCCATCTGTTAAATAAAGAGACTTAGTACTGTGTGTATCAGTACTTCCTTGATATTACTTTGTCAATTCTCCTGAAGTAAGCAATACTGAGCATACCTGTCTATGGAGACTCACGCTGTGAGGAAATGCAATTTAACAGATATTGGGAAGTTTTTTGTCCCTTTGTTTTTGTTTTTGGCTTTTTTTTAATGTTTTCTCTGGGTTTGTGTTTTTTCGGGGGTTTTTCTTTTTTGGTTGTTTTTTGTTGGTTTTTTTTTTGTTGTGGTTGGTTGGCATTTTGGTTTGGGTTTTTTGTTTTGTTCTGTTGTTTTTTTTGTTCAGGCTAATCTATACAGGAGAGTTAGTGCTTGATAAGCTTGAACTTCAATGAGTAGCCTGCTCTTGCTTTCACAGCTATACCAATTGGGAAACTCAGGATGCCTGCTTTTGTGAGTTAGGTTTCTTGCCACACCTTTGAACTGTGTGACTGTTCAACTTTGAAGCTGTTAAGCAGTAACTCATGTATTTGTATTTTTCCTATTTGTTAAAGTCCTTGGTATTATGCTGATTTTCTGAACAGCATTAAGGTGTATAGGGTTGTCAGAAATCCACTAGCCTCAGATGTGCGCTTTTACTAAAACAGTAATTTCTGGAATCCTTTGCCCTTCCCTGTAAAGGGGTAGAGGATGTTCAATCTGGTGTCAAAAGGAGAAAACAGGAGTACAGAATTCTTTCCTTTATATCTTTTTATCTTTTCTCTTTATAAAGTCTGTAGCTTTAAATAGCTAAATATATCTGTGCATTTCTGATCAGCGTGCTTTGGGATAGTAGTAAGTACCAGCAAGAAACTGGGTTACTTTTTGACTATCTAGTGTTTTCTTTTCACAAAAGCTGTTGCTGAGTTTGTCCTCACTCAAAAAGCCTGTCATCAAATACAGACATGTTAATATCTTCATTTTGTGAAAATTATTCACAGAAGAAATGGTTTAATTCAAGGGAGAGTAGTCTTCAAACTCCTGGGACAGGCATACTCTATGATATGTAGGTCATGTATATATATATATATATGTTCGCATAACATAGCCTTCTTTAATTTATTTTCTAGTCTAAACCACTTATCCCTCTTCAAAAAGAAGCTGACCCTGACACACAGAAAACAGTACTTACTAATTACATGTTCCCTCAGCAACCAAGGACTGAGGAGGGTAAGGAATTTCTGAAATTACCTGTCACAGCGGTCACTTTTGAAAATAATAATGGGAAGGCTTCCTGCTAATATGATTTTCACTAAATAATGCTTAAATACAAGTTTGGAGTATACTTGTAAGAGATGATGAGTTGCGTCTGATGAATGAGAACAGTAACTTAATGAGATTCAGATGTTGGTAAATTCTAGATGAAACTATTGCTGTGAGTAAGGTGAGAAATGGACTGACAGGAACACATTCTGTGGTGGTTTCCACTCCTAGTGTCAAAACGTCTTTCCTTCCAACAGGACCTAATGGTTTGGGGTGAAATTCTCTTAAGCAAGTGTTAGCTTCAAACTGACTATTTTAGAAAAATGTTTCCTCCATTACCAAGTACGTATTTTTTGGAAAGTACATAGCAGTCTCTGGTTTATTTTGAAATTATTAAAAAAAAAAATTAGTTGAGAAAAAGCATATTGCTCACATATAGTTTGAACTGCTTTTATAAAAGGTTAGGCACAAAATTTTAAGCTCTTACAGAAAGCTGTTTCAGCACAGTTGTGAAGTTGTTAAGGAAAAAAGTAACATTGAAGTAGTAAGCCAAACAGGAGTTAGGGAAAAAGAGTTGAATAACTTTATTTTTCCAGTTTCTTTCCCTTACAAGGAAAAGAAAAAAGCTTGTGCTGCTTTAATAGAAATGAAGGGGGGGGGCAATATATTAATGGAAATAATTGAAAACTGACAACTTGCAACATTTCTTTTTCCATGGCACAGGTGTTTTTAGTTTTTAAATTTTCATTAAATTCAATCAGATGAATGTTCTTACCTGTGCTTAATGATGTTAAGCACTGATAATAGGCTTTGTTAATCTATAGAAGTATAATTCATATTTATACATATATGCACACAAATACATTATTTCATTTATATATAGAATAAAACCACTTAGCAGAGTTCTGCTGAAATTTTCAAGTGTGAATGTTAAAACTAGTGTACAGCTGAGCATATAATTTTCTTTTTAAAGATAGGGATTTTTCTAATATTAAAGTAAAGCCAAATTTATAAAGCACGGGCATTGTATCTTCAATTAATGATGCTGTTAGTCTTCTATCTTTTAAAAAGAAGGAATGCAAAAGCACACCAATCCTATCCAAGAGAAAGAGTATATTTTGTTTTGCATAGTGTAGCCTATTATAAGAACTTCTTTGGGTTTTTTTTTTCCAGTTATGTTCATATCTGATAATGAAAGTTTCAATCCATCTCTGTGGGAGGAACAGAGGAAACAGCGTGCTCAAGTGGCATTTGAGTGTGATGAAGACAAAGATGAGAGAGAGGCACCACCTCGGGTTAGTATTGAATTTATTTTTGCATACTTGGTGCTTCCCTCTCTCTTCCTTCCACCCTTAATCTCAGCCTTTTTCTTACTTTGGTTATGAGTTTCACTCTTGCTAAATAAATGAACTCATCAGTTTAGAGTATCTAGCAGGATGAAACACAATGGTTTGGATTTTTTTGTTGTGTTTGCTTTTAGTTTGGGTGTTATTTGGCCAGATCATTTTCAGCAGGGCACAAGCGAAAAACTCAAGCTGATACATGACAACGTAGGGCCTAACTAGGATGCCACCTGACTAATGGTGCAGTGGAGAACAAGCGAGGAAACCATGATAAACTAATTTTATTTTAAGTGAATTACAATTGGCTTAATCCTTGCTTGAAATCATTGGACATGTTGGGGGAAAGGGAGTAAAAGTGATTAATAATCTTGCCTGGTTGTATAAGCTTATGTCTCAGTGCAGGCAGACTTCAGTATCAGGGTGGAGATTCTAGAGTATTCAGTGGTTTGGCCTAATTAATTATTTGTTTTAAAGCTTATGTTTTAGTTCTGACATTTAAATAAATGTAGAACCTTGTGGCTTTCTTTCAGGAGGGCAATCTGAAGAGATACCCAACTCCATATCCTGATGAACTGAAGAATATGGTCAAAACGGTTCAGACAATTGTGCATAGACTAAAGGATGAAGAATCTACTGAAGATACTGCCAAGGAGTCAAAGCGAGAAGTCCAGACAGTTTCTGTAAAAGATGTGGGGGTAAAGGTTAGAGATAGCATTATCTTCTGGTTTTGCAAGGAATTCAAAGACTAAAGTGTCACTGATTTCTTTTAATCCTCTTCTCCTTCCCCTCTGATGCTTTTGCAAGAAAAATTGTTTAATTACAGAACCGGTTTACCTCTTCCCCAGCTAAGGACGTCTCTAGTAAACATCTGGTTTGTAGTAGCAGTCTTCCTCCTGCACTAAGGACAGGAAAAGTGACCTAATTCTCAGGAAAATGCAAACTGGGGATGTGTTAAGGAGCTTCCGCCTTTGGTTTCTGGAGGATGGCATCTTTGTCATCCTCTGATGCTCTTTCATCTGCCAGACTTCACGATGAAATTTGGATAATCTCTAAGGTTTTCACTGCTCATGACTGAAGACTTTGAGTGGTAACGAGCAGTAATAGCAGGCTGGTAAAAATGTCTGAAGCCTCTAAGAGCTTGATGCAACATGATAGAAGATAGGACTACTTTTTGGTGCTCACATTGTATTGACACCAGTAAGGATAAGAGTCAGACTGATTGACACAGGGTAGGGACTGTACCTTAGTTATCGATGGCATTTTCTTAGCATTTCATAACTGGTGCATTCTGTTCTTTATAATTTCAGAGCTCAGATTTTTCTATTCCATATTTTCCCACAATATATAATGCTGGCTCTGTATGTTGCTAAAAACATTTCAGGATGCTTTCTCTGCTAATATTCTTAATTCTGTAGACCTCAGAAATTGGTTTGATAAAGAACAAAGCCGATGAGAGAAAGCAATATTCAGCAGGAAGCTCTGTGCATAAGCCTAGTGAACCAGAAGCTGAGCACAGCACTGCAAATTCACAGATGACTGCACTTGTTAAAACCTTGCAGAACACGAAAACAATTGTCAACCATGAAGACATGCTTGAGGTATGGCATTGCAATGAGCATTATAGCAGTCAGAAATTGTGCTGGTGTTGTATTGAATTTGTTCTGGGAGATGAAGATTTCTGTTGACAATAGAAGAAAAATGCCCTCCTTAAATGTTGTAAATTCAGATGGTTTTCAATGCAGTATTTTTCTTGCTTCAGATTTTGTTAAGTAAAAGTTGAAACAGCTAACAAAAAGTTCATAATAAAAGATGCATGCATTTAAAGAAAAATAATGCAAACTCAACTAAAGATTGATATACACTGTGAAAAGACTCACACTTTGGTAGAATTCTCCAGTTTTTTGACTGTCAGTACTTCATTAAATTATCACTTTTAGTTGTTGCTGAAATGAGAGAACGTCAGTTCAGTGTACAGAAAACAAAAATTTTCTGTATCCAAGTGCGTATACACATGCATTTCAAATGAAAAGTGGAAGGTGGGTTTAAAAATATTTATTCCTCTGTGTTTACTAGTGAGCTGTCAGGGATATTACTTGGAATATTCTTATCTCTTGCAGTGAAGGATTTTAAACTTCTAAACTTTCCTTCTCTCTGACAAACAGTATGTATTCATTTATTTCGAAAGACTGAGATTTACGACAATTTTTGGAAGTTGTCATTCAATCACAACTTTTAAGATAGTTTTTTCATGATTCCAGTTTGGTGTTTTTTGGGTTTTTTTTTTTGCCTGTGTTCTGTAAGTTATGGAATGTGCCTATATCATACATACAGTGAAAAGACTTGCGTGACAGACAATTGTGGCTGTCACTGGCTGCTTTCCCACTAGTGTGTTCCTGCTTCTACATTCTTTTCAAAAATACTTGTATTGACATTTTTTCTTTAATTGTAAAATGTGATTTCAGAAAATCATGATAGTGACTATCTAATAGACAGTCTAATGGTAGCAACAGCAATTCCTTGTAGCTGTAGTAAGTACATGAGTCCGGTGCACTGAACTCCCTGTTTCTGTGTATTTCCTTATTTCCTGCTGGTAACGCTGTTGCAGAATCCAGATAGCTAAACTTGGCCTGTGTGAGCTTTTCATTTCAGCATTGATTACACTTGTATGTCACATCCAAGAGGAGGGGAATGTGGTAGATGCAGTGAACATGTTGGTTGTTCAGATTATAGAGAAAAGCCAATGGGTTTTAATTTTTAACAAGGACTATTGTAGCTTGTTTGCTGCA
The DNA here is from genome assembly GCF_001522545.3 of Parus major. NCBI lineage: Eukaryota > Metazoa > Chordata > Aves > Passeriformes > Paridae > Parus > Parus major. The sequence continues at coordinate 20,507,417 of NC_031799.1, forward strand.
TCTCAGTCCGGTTTATCCTTCCTACAGACCTAAGAACTGGCCAGGTAATTGGTATCATAGGAAGGTGGTTATGCATTTAGTGTTCCAAAACAGTAAGAAAAAGTTTTTGGCAGACATTTTTGCAATTTGCAACATGGATTTTATAGCAGGAAGCATGTTTACTAGAAAGAAATTTCTGCTTTGAGGAAAGACCATTTATTGGGGGTTTATTTCTTCAAAATATTACTGAAAACAAGTGGGTTTTGAAGGTAAACGAATACAGGGCTAGCTGTAGGATACTGAATCAGTTGCATGGCTATTCTTGCAGCGTCTTTGTCTATTAATCTCTCTCATAAGTGCACTGAGTTCCATCTTTTGGTTCAGAAATAGTGATTACTAGCTTAAATGTATTATTCAGCATTGCTTTATTTGTCTGCCATTGCTCTTGAAATTTAATAGCTTCTTTTCCTTTTGGAATTTACTTCTAGCAAGTTGCCCTTAATCTGTTTCTGTTAGATAGACGAGGCAAACCAAGCTCCTTCAGTCTTTTCTCACAGCATACCTCTCCATTCTGAGGATTGTCTTGGTTATGGCTACTTTATAGCTGCTTCAGTTTGAGCTCTTTTGTTCAAAACTGATACCCAGCTGGTCAGTCTGTGGTGTTTGCTGGTTCAGTGATTGCTTTGCAACTTGGACTCAACTGACTGCTCTTTCCAGTGGTGGAATGAAGGTTTCCTCTGCTTGTTCCAAGTAATTTTTTTGCAGTTAAAGTCACCTGAGTGTCATCCCACAGAGTTCAGCAGTGACAATGCAAGTCTGCCAGTGCTACTTCTTAAAGATAATTTTGACTTGTGCTACAGATACAATACAAAGTTGTTTTGTTTTGCCTGCGTTATGTGGCTCGTTTATCTTTTTACCTCTTTATTGTTTAGTCAGTGATAGTTCAGATAGCACTGAGCTGCTCTTCAAAATGGACAGCATAAAGCTGTTTTTCCTTTAGCAGGAGTCAGAAGAACTCTCCTCTGATGAAGAGATGAAAATGGCAGAAATGCGACCACCGCTGATAGAAACCTCCATAAACCAACCAAAAGTGGTAGCCCTAAGCAATAGCAAAAAAGGTAAGATACCATAAAAAGCATTGGAAGTGTTTTCTGATTTGGATAATTTCTTGACTCAAAGTGGCTAGTTTTTCAAATTAAATTAAGTAAAAGTAAAACTTGTATGTTTTAAAATAAAGATTTTCCTAGTTAAGCAATGAAAGTGGGAAAAAATTGCATATACTTGAGTGCATGCTAGAGAAACCTGTGTTGATATCCTCATTTTCTTGAATCTTGTCAGTTTAAATCAGACAGGAAGAGAAGGGGTGTGTGTTTTGGGGGGTTTTGAGCTTGAACACGCTCTTGATGTGTTTAATAAAAGGATTGCAGGAAGTGATATTTATATTTTAAATACTCTGTAACTCCCCCCTCACCCAGATTTTGTGAATTCTTGCTGTAACAGGCAGCTACTATAAATGCTGCTACAGGCAGCAGTATAATTTAAATTTCTCTACAGAAGCTATGCTCTCTTCCTAAGGTTTAAGAATAGACTTTGCTTGTGAAAACTCTTTCTCCAGAGTTATTTTACTCTTTTATTTTTCTTTGCTCTTCGAGCATGTAAATTCTGACCATTTTTTTTATTTTTATATTCTCTGAAATAGAAATTTGGTCTGGGTAACCATTTCCTTAAGAGTAAGAAATGGCCTAGGATTCAGAGAAAACATGGTATAGAAAGAGGATAGCAAATACTATTCTGCTTCATATGATATCCAAGTCCAGTACTTCCAGCACAAAAGGCTTTTCTGGACATTAAATGTATAAAGGTGAGATTTAGTCAGGACAACTACATGGTGGAAGCTGGAAGACTCTTCTGAGCATCACATACAGAGGGAAAGGTGGATGTTTATCAATGCTGTCCTTCGATTTTTATGTCTGACTAAAGTACCAGGTCAAAACTTCTTTCTTGTCTCTGAAGACAGACATTAGTTCCACAAAATGTATGCGTTTGGCACCTGTAACTGGCTTGAAGCAAAAATTTAAATGTATTTGTTTCTACACTCATGTCAGAATCACGGCTGGCTTGAATTCCCCCAGAGAAATTAATTTTATACGGATGTAGTATGTAAGTATGCATACATTATGCAAGAATCAGTGTTCACAGGGGTAAATTACTCTGAAAATGTTGTCCTAAGGGATCTGCAAAGCATGGGAATGCATTGAATTCAAAATCTGCAGAAGAACATTTTTCATTTTGCTGATTTTTTTACTTTACTAAAAAGCTCTACAGAGCTTATCCAGTGAACTAGAAGGTTCCAGAGTACTTGGTCTAGTAAATAGCTTTAATAATGAACAGTGTTCCCTTTCAAAATACTGCAGTGTGCCTCATTTTCTTACAGGCCAATAGACTAATGTAATTGACAATTTTGAAATCCTTAATCTAACAGAAATATGAGTTGATAGATATTTTAAGGAAGTATTCAGTAATACAGCACTTGTGTGTGACAAGGAAAATGGGAATAAAGGAAGAATTTAGATTTAATTAACAGATAAGGGCTGTTTACATTAGGCCAAATATTAAAAAAAAAGGAAGTATTTTCAACAGTATTTTGTAAATTTAAATAAACTTTGCAAAGATGTTAGATTATATTCTAGTTTCTGGTAATAGGAATTACTGAAGAATAAGAGACACTTTCTAAATACTATACATACACATATGAAATGTCTATTATTAAGATCTGTATGTCTTAACTAAATTGGCAAATTTTTATTTCAGATGACTCAAAAGATACTGATTCCTTATCAGATGAAGCTACCCACAATAGTAATCAAAATAACAGCAACTGTTCCTCTCCTTCTCGAATGTCAGATTCTGTTTCCTTAAACACTGACAGTAGCCAAGATATTTCTCTCTGTTCTCCTGACAAAGAAACACATGCTGCTGTTTTATCCAAAATCAGGTTTGTATGATACTGTGGACCACTAAGAAATACATTAGAAAAATGTTGATTAATATTTTATATGGTGTTCCTTCCTTTAATTAATTAATTTATAATTCATTAAATATTTAAAATTTCAATGTTTTATAATAAAGTTAATAATGTTCTTGGAAAAAACTTTCAGAGACTAGCTTTAGTATATAATACATGATTCTCATTTCCCTTAATAATAGGGTATAATTGTTTTATCTTTGTGAGTTTTTATCCCTTCAAAATGCATCAATGTACCATTTTAAAAGCTCTGTGTTTTATTTGCTTAATTTTGAAAATCAATTTGGTTGCTAATGTGACTATTAAAGGTTCTTAAAAACTTACAAAGAATGGAATTACAGGTTGTTACTCTTCTAGTTTTAGTTAAACAGTGCAATTTTCATAAAAACTGCTAATGCAAACAAGAAAATTGCCCAAAATAGAAATTGAAAGAAATTAATAAAAAATAATTAAATTATTGTCACTTTGTACTTGACACTTTTGAACTGTTTTTAATTATTCTTGTTGAGTTTAAGCAAACTTCTGAAACCACGTGACATGAAAACATTGCCCAAATGAACTCTCTATATAATAATGTATTTCTTCAATATAAGATAGCAAATCATAAATCTGTTTCTTTGTCCTGTTTCGTATGCATGGCATGGTTGCATATTAATGGTAATTTTTTTCTGAAGTGATTCTTAGAGAAATACATGCATTCTTAGGAGAATTTCTTTAAGAGCTATCTTTTTTTCTTTCAGGCAAGAAGATGAAAATTTGAATAATCTTTTGCAAAATGGAGGAGAATTAAGTATTACAGTGGAAGAAAAACTAAATGTGCAAGAGAAGGTTACAAATTTGTCTGAATATGAATTGAGCATTGAAGAAAGATTAGGCCTGATAGGAAAAGGTGTTGATCTAAGCACTCCTACGGAGGAGTCTCACAAATTAGACCAAATAAACATGAATATCAATAAACTCGTTAGTGAAGAGGCAGTGCCAGTTCCTGTAGAAAAGTTAGAAACACAGAAAATGGTTTCAGTAATGGGCTTTTTGAATGACAATTCAAAAGAAGAAAGTGAGCACTTGGAAAATGGAAATAAGTATCGTATAAATAAAGTAAATGGACATGCTGAGGAAACAGTACAGTCTCCCAGTAAAGATAAACTAGCAAAAAGCACTACAGTTGATGGGGATCCTGCTGAGCTGTCTGTTTCTAGAAGCACTGAAGATTTGTCCCCACAGAGAAGCGGTCCTGTGATGAAATCTCACAGCATCACAAGTATGGACAGTGGTGGGCTGAAAATCTATGATACTGTAAATGAGAATGGATCTCAACAGCCAAACTCAGTGGTAAAATCAGGATCTGATACTGCAGATGGAAAAAACATAGTCCGAAGTAAATCTGCTACTCTTCTCTATGATCAGCCTTTACAGGTTTTTCCTGGGTCATCGTCATCATCTGATTTAGTATCTTCTACAAAAACGGTGTTCAAGTTTGACTCAAATCACAATCCTGAAGGTGCTAACGTAGTGAGGGGATCAGTGACAGGTGGTGCGCAGATGCTCTGTGCTCCCCAATATAATGTTCAGTACAGCAGCAGTGCAGCAGCAAAAGATGCCTTGTGGCCCCAGAAACAAAACACCCAGGTAGAACAAGGCACTTTACCTCCTTCGCGTCTGCTTAGGTCTGACAGTACAGAAACTCCCAGTTATGTAAAGCATTCTGGCAACATGAATTTCTCCAATCATAACAATGTCCGGACCAGCGCTGTGTACAACACTCACCAGCGGATGCCTGGGAGACACGCAGATCTGTGGGCTGTTCCACCAGGTGACAGACTGCTCCCAGGAGCAACCAGGCACACACTTCAAAGGCAGAGCAGTGTATCTTCTACGGCTTCCATAAATATTGGGGATAGTGGACCTTCAAGACGAGCCCAAGTTCCTGAAGGGGACTACTTAACATACAGAGATTTGCATTCAATGGGAAGAGCTGCAGCGGTAATGTCGGGACAGCAGAGGCCTCTCTCTGCCCGGACATACAGCATTGATGGTCCCAACGTGACCCGGCCGCAGAGCGCGCGGCCGTCGGTGAGCGAAATACCAGAAAGAACTATGTCAGTCAGTGACTTCAATTACTCGCGGACTAGCCCTTCCAAGAGATCAAACCCAAGGGTTAACTCCGAGCACTCGTTATTAGACCCTGCAGGAAAAACTAAAGTCCCTCATGACTGGAGAGAGCAGGTGCTGCGACACATTGAGGCTAAAAAGCTAGAAAAGGTAAAAACAACAATTCTATATTTTTTTCTACTTTTCTGTCTACCTAGATATGGAATACGATAAACGCTCTGTTTTGAACAGGTTTTAATAATTTATCAAAATTTAATTTTGATCCTGCTTTAAAAAGGATAAATGTGTTTGTGATGAATATCTAAAAAACACTCTTTGTAGACTCTAAATGAACTTTTCCCCCAAATTAAAAAAAAAAAAGGCACTGTTGTTTTTACGTTATACTTGCCAGCTTAGCCACATTACTGCTGGCCAGCCCTTTTAAGTTAGGTAATTTTTATTGTAGCTTCATAGTCACAATTTACTCAAATATTCCCTTGCACATCTTGATCTTTCTGTTCTGCCTTTTTTCACCCTATTTCTTTTCTTTAAAAATAGGGCAAAAGAAAATCAGTAAAATCTATTTACAAGTATAGGTCTGCAGCTTTAGTTGCTGAAGAATTCAAAAGCTATAATTATTATGTATTTGCCTCCAAGCCAATTATCTTTTGAAGTTGGGTATCTGACAGATTGTTGAATGAATATTTATTGCTTGCTGTGAGATGAGAACACTTAAAAATCTTGTTCATTTCAGAAAAATCACAGTAGGTTTTGATATAAGTAGAGATGATGAAGAGGATTCTTTATATACTGTAAATACCATCAAGAATTTGAGCTGATGTGCAGAGCTGAACAATTATATATCTTCAAAGAATTTGAGTAGAGCCTGGAAGAGTGTAATCTGTGCTGTCCAGCTAACCCAGTTGAAAATATCATCACTAAAAATGGCTTGAATGTCATTAGCCAGATCATGTTTCTTTGGAAGTGAATTGAGTAAAGTATCCAGTTGACATTCTGATTATGCGAGCTAGATGAATTTTGGTTTTTAGTTTATTTTCTAAGAACATAGTTTCCTTTGTAATTATTATGGTAAATACTTGAATATCTGTGATGGCTAGAGAAATTTAATTGGACAAGGTCGGAGAAATTACTTTTAACTATGATTATTCTTCTGAAATCGCAGTATTTGGTGGGATGGATTTGCTTTTTGTTTTTTGGGGTTTTCTTTGGTTGGATTTTTTGTTTAAAGTTGCATAAATTTTGGTGACAGAAGGGGACAGGTTTCATTTTTTATAGAAGCCTGCATTAACAGCTGTACATATTCTTCTGATCTAGGTGGTCACCTGCAACAGGAAGTGTCTTAGGGTAATACTGTGCTGTCATGTGGGGACCACTTGTCCCACAAGAGGGTCACTAACCTCACCATGTTCCAACTCTAATAAAATGTGCATTCCCTCATTTTCCATTCTCCTGGACGGATGTATCAAATCATACATGAAATGACAAGAGAAGCAAAAATACCAGCAATCACTGAGTATACTGGGAAGCAGAACTTCAGTGTGCTGCTAACACAGTTTGTTTATAGCTTGTTCATTGGCATGTTAGGAACAGTGTTTAATGCATCAGTGATAACTGTTTGGGTCTGCAGCAGTGTAGTCACCTTTACTTAAATGGCATTGACTACCTGACTTGATTCCCTTTATATCTGACTTTTCATAATGCTTTATATGTAAACTTTAGTTTTTCTGACTAGACTGATGTGGAAAAGTTGCTATTGAGATTCTAGCTGTGCATTTAATTTAACAGATCTTTTAAGTCACATTCTTGTTCCTTTTGTTCTGGCCTTGAAGAGTTTTAAGCAGCCTTTACTTAACAATCTGAGACTTATTAATTCGTTTAAAACTGAATGTGCCTATTGAATTGTCTACTTTATAGACAATTCAGGTAGGATAGGATATAACTAACTTTAAAAGAAGAATCTGAATTGTGAAAAATGTGGATACGATCCTGTATGGCAGCTGGCATACATGATAATGTGGAAATTCTGGGAATTAGTTGAATACTTCTTTTTACATAAAGGCTTCAGTATTTTTGTTTGTAATTAAAGATTTGCCAAGTGGTGAGGGTGCTTTATCTGTAAAGCAGATTTCTGAAATGTTTTGAAATCTGAAAAAAAATTCCTATAATTAACAGAACTTATTTAAAGAACAACCTCAATTACAGAGCTTGTTTAAAGAACATCAGTGAAAACTACTTTGACAAAGCTTTAATGGATTTAAAATGACACTTAGGTTTTTCTAAACATAAGATACAACACTGAAAAATACACATATAGAAAATTAAGCATTATAATGAGTATTTAATATCTATTTTCTTGACCAGTATAGGTTAATGGTATCACTTTTGCTGTGACTGTACTATTACTGAATTTAATCATGTTTATAATTTCTATCCTCATAGACATAAATGCTTATTAGGAAGAATGGCGTAGTGGGCTTTTGGGGATAAGTTTTGTAGTTTGTTAGTTTGTTTTCTTTTTTCTTTTCCTAAGCTTCTGAAAGACATGTTGATTATATTTTTATAACATTTAGTAATGGAGGAGAGAGGGAGGAGTGAACCTACTTAAATTTGTCCAACACTATCTGTTGGACAAATTGGAGAAACTAGTTCGTTATTTATTAGTCCTTTTTACCTGATATAGGTGGGAAAAGAACTAATAATAGAAGTTTAATTTGCATAAGCAAAGATACAGACTAGTTTTAAGTCTAGCAAAAATTATTAACAATGGGTTCCAGCCAAATAGTCAGCATTTGTAATGCCTTTAATAAGGTATTTATAAGCTGTAAGGGTCCTGGTATGGGCCATTCACTTAGAAGTTAGACTGAATCCTTGTGGCTCCCTTTGAACTCAGAACATTGTGTTTCTGTGAAATGTAGAGAATAACTCAAATTATCCATCTAGGTAAGTGAAGGTGAAAATAATTCCTAAGACCATTTGTAAATATAAATTCTGCATATATTAGAAGAAACAATTTGCTTACCTGATGAAAAGCATGTTTTATTGGGGGATACAGGAGCTTATTTAAATGTTGAACTGCTCTCTAGTGGTTGTATACATAAAATGTTGGAGAGCAGGCAGTCAATTTGGCCCCACCCCAAACCTCATAAACTTAGTGCATAGTCAGTTTTAAAAACAGTAATATTTTTCAGCATATTTTCCTTTTTGAGTGTAACATACACATTTTACTACCTGTACTATGTTACAAAAGACTCTTACAGTACTCAGGTTGGCTTTTATTCAGGAATTGACTCATTAGATGGGTGCTTGCTTTCAATTCTAATTTCATCTGATATTAAGTCCTCTGATTTTTTTCTACTATTTATCTAAAATGCAGAGCTTTCAGAAAAGGGATCATAGTTTACTTGCTACTTCTTTCTTAGAGTTGTGAGTCTACAGCGCCTTATTAAAAGAAAAATGTGTAATTGTTTCAGTACTGGTATGGAATTGCAGGTTTAATCAAAGTTTGAAAGTAGGAAACTTTGTTTTCAACACATTTTTTTCTGGCACATATTTAATACACAAAAATATTTTAATTGATACAGCCTCAGATTTTCTCCCTAGTTAAACTTGCTTCAGTGTGTCAAGGACAGTAACTTCTGTCAGTGGGTCTCTGCATACATAAAATAAAACACTTATGTGTTTAGAAGATCATAACCTGAAGAATATTTTTACATAGTTACATATCCTGATAAACTACAGGAGTGTTATCTATTTAGTACTTGTTAGTTGTACATTTTAATTTCAGTTATATTTATTATTTGTTTAACTTTTTGAATGGACTTCTGAACCATCAATATGTTATAATGATATTTTGTGGAGTTCAGAAGTCAAGCCACCATATTTTAAAAGGAATAAAATTCCTGTACATTGGGTATGTAAGCAGCAAAAGTTCTTAATCTGCAAACATCTTCTGACTGTAGAATTTAAATAACGAGTAGTTTTTCCTTCTTCAGTAGGAAGATTGTAACTTTTAACTCTTCAATAGCAAGAGTCTGTTGTTCGTTATATAGATAGTGGGAATGAAAACTTAAGGGATTTCTAGACACTTAATATTGTCTCAAAGGATGACTTAAGTCCACCTTGACCCTGCAGTTGATTCTAGGTGATGTTAAATAAATCAATAAGTAAAAAAGACTAATACTTAGGCGCAGCAATTAAGTTACCAGTTGAGGATATTTCAAGATAAGTAGAATCTCAAGTCTTGTTCCCTGCAGATATCAAAATTATTAGTTCCTCTTCTATGCCTAAATTTCATGGATTGTCATAACAGACTCTAACCAGTCTTAAAATTACAATATTATTCTATATAAATTCTCCTAAATAAATTCCACTACTTATTTTCTTGCACCTAAGTAAATGCATTAAGGCATTTCAATTTCCAAATTATACCCTTTTAGGGTCTGAAATGTTTATTCTTTCGTAAGCTGCAGAAGGGAGAATATGTTCTGGCTTTTATAATTTAAAAAAACATATAAGTAAACCCTAGAATTATGCTACTAGCTGCCTGCATGTTAACTGATTCTGTTAGAGGCTGATTTGACTACAAAATTGAATGATAAAACATATGGACTATTGATGGATGAATAACTGATTTCTAATAAAGATATATTAAATATAAATGAAATATAATATATATATAATATTAAATATATTGTAAAAATATACTGAAACATGACATGTATATATTTCTTAGTGCGTATCAGTTCAGAGTAATTGAAATAATTCTTCTCAAGCCCCAAATATTTGAATGATTATTTTGCAGGCCATTATGCCTTAAGACGTGGTAACAAACCAGTTGACTAATGGAGTTGGTACTTAGAATTAACAGTCATACTTAGTGTGAAATTTAGATCATGTATTTATTTCATATTCGATTTTTAATAATTTGGAGTGAAAATCGGGGGGGTTAATGGCATCTGCCTATTCAGATTTCAGAAAGTGTGTTCTCTGGTGCAGCAGTCTTCAGGAATTTTTCTAGGAAATGTATGACCTTCATCATTCTCATATTGAGAGACAAAATTAACTCAATGTGCTGTTCACACTCCATTTCTCTCTTCCCAGCTAAAAATGGGTTGAGGATAGATACTCTTGTTTTGTCCCTAGGAATCTCTTCTTGTGTTACACTAAAACCTGCTTACAAGACCATGTAATTTGAAATACTATTTATTTTGTACTGTTTGTACAGCTTCTGGGTTACTTCTAATTTAGTCTTGAGGTGCTGTATAGGTACTGCTCATGTAGAAAAGGAGAGTAATTGTGTTTGCAGTGTTCTCAACTCTTCCCTACATCAACTGCAGAATCATTTCTTGTACATTCAGAAAAAGTCTCTTCCAAAAAAGAAGATTTTATAAACCCTTGAGAATTTATACTACTCAGATTATTTAGTCATTTTGATATTCACTTAACTGACATCTCAGTTCCTAATGTATAAGTTCATACATCTCTATTGCAGATCTTAGATTTTAAATCCAAATTTGCATTGACATGTATCTCTTTTGTCACATTGTTGCGATTTATTGACCATCTGTTTGGCTGTCTGAGAATGAATCCATTGGATCTAGGGGTCTTTACAGTAGGATGGTCAGCTAGAGACACTTTGAAGAGAGAACTTTTTAGTCCCACCATGCATTCCTTCTATTTCTGTCAGTCTTCTTGCCACTTACAGAGGATGGAGAGATATAGGAGCCTCTGAGAGCTTCCTTTAAGGAGACTTCAGGGAGTTGCCTGTAGTGGTAGGGTAAGACCACCACCTGGTCTTATAATTAACCATCTGGTTAATTATAGACACTGTTATGAGAGGAGTAGTAAGAAGATCATTTAAGGCACTAAGAAGCTAAGGAAAATTGGCTTTGGCATTTTTGCCTGGGTGTTTGGCCTGAAACTTGGAGGAGCAGTAAGCTCAGATTGAATGTCTAGTGAATGTAGATTTAAATGCTAAGAACAGTTTTCCTCTCCCAAGAAAGGGAAAACATCAGCAGATGTGTCTGGAAGCATGAAAAATCCATTGGCTAGAGAACAGGGAAGGTGTAAAGGAGAAACACAAAGAACGTTTACCATGTCATTGAGACAGAGGTTATCCAAGAACTTTGGCCAAGATAAAACCAGTATTGTAAGGCAGTTTCCAATGACTGTGCTACCAGAGCATCTGGGGAATAAGATTATGCAGAGGCATATGGCTTTGATTATTAAACTAGTTTTAGTTTCACAAGATGAAGCTAGGATGAAAGACCAGATGTTTGCCTAAGGACTAGTGACTATTTTCAGAATCAGATTAGTTATACATAGTCAACAGGCAAATGCCAAAATGTATTTATTCGTATAAGAATTGTAAAGTAGTCAAATTATACCTATTTTGAACATTCCTTTCTTTAACTCAGAAAAATTAAAAGCTTTACAGAAAATAACTGAATTTATATCATCTTCCTACAATAGTATTTTTTCATTGTCACATTTTCAAGGTAGCTTTGTGTTATTTATCAGGTGACCCATGGAAGATTTTCTATTTCTTCCTTTGTGCTGTCTTTTTATTTTGTTTTGTTCTTACAGCTACAAAAGACCATGGTGGCAAGATGGTAATGGTAATGCCTCTTGCTTTCATTTTCTTATCCTTGCTAATATTGCAGGGGTCAGGTTTGCAATGAAGCTCAAACCCAAACCACTGTCATATCTGTCCCTGAGGTCATGTTATTTGTTTGATTGCCTATAGTAGCACAGGGATAGTCTCAGTTGCGTTCAAGCCTCTTCCTTTAAATGAGGTCTGTTCACATTCTTGAGTGAAGTATTACTGGAATGCACTGTGGGTATTATCAGCATTGTTATAGAAAGAAAATTCAAATTTTCAGTCAAATCTGTGTAAATTTTTATTTGTACTTTTCTAGTAGTGGGGGTGGGGGGTTGATTCAAAATAGTAAGGGGTAATTAGATAGATTTCCACAGGTGTATTACTTGATTACCAGCTTCTCTTCCTATAATATATTTGATACGTTGCAAATATAATGAAAACCTGGAAATTTTGACACGCACCTTTGTTGTTTTTTCAGACACACGAATATTTAAATTACTTTATTTACATGTAATTCTGCATGTGAATTGCCAATTGCATGCTGATTTACAGTAAATAAAGGTAAATAGGGTCACAGAGTTGTGGTTATACATCACAGTGGTACTGTTCTTGCATGGTTTTTATCTTGCATGACAATGGAATATGTTTGTATTACATGTATAACATGTCTTGTGGTTTATGCATGCTGCACTAATCTCTGTGTTAAATCTGTCCCCTCTTTATTCAGAGCATGCTGTCTCGGTCCTTTAATTCCAATTATGCTGCAGTTAGCAGCTTTCACTATGGCAGCTCTAGGGATCTGCATGGCAGCCAGGGTAGTGTTGCCTTGAGTGTTGCAGACGGAAGAGGTTCTGGTGTGCACATTGTTCGAGTGAGTACATACAGGAAGCTATTGCAATATATAGAGGGGGAAAGAATAAACTGTAAGGGGGTCCTTAAATTGATAGAGTTATCCTTTAACATATGCACAATGTTTTAGTAAAAAGAATATAATTTATATGCTGAATTTTTTTTTAGGCATTAAATATTTTGCCTTCACATCATTTGCTGTAAACTTACTGCAGAGCCTTTGAGTTTAATGCCATGAAGCTGAGTTCTCTAACTAGCTTTGTAGATGGTTGAACATAGGTAAAACTGTCTGGTTTCATTGTACCTTTGTGATCAAAATATTACTGTTCTGAATTTAACCTAGGCTGATAAGGCTTGAACAAAATCTTAGTATTCTTTTTCCTTCCCCAAAACAAATTCTGATGATGTACCCTTTACTGTAAGATACTGTAGGCATTCAAGAAAATTCATAGTCGGAAAATATGAAGAAATTAGTTTTTAAATGAGCACCCTAAGTGATGTTGTAGCCTCAATAGTGAGCAGGATAAAGTCAGCAGAAGACTTCCTTGAATCCTTGAATAGCTAGTCCCTGGGATTTGTTACGTAATTTGCTGATAAAAAACACCTCTACAGTTACAAAATTTATGAGTGCCCATCAATATTTTCTGGGTGTATGGTGTCCTGGTTAGTGAGATTTTCTGCATAAATCATGTCCTAGTTAATCAAAAAAGATAAAAAAGGATAAAACCCTTAAAATGTTTTGTCATGATCTTCTTTTGAGATTTTCTAAATTTTAATTACATGAAGACAGTTGTCTTTACTGGTTCATTCTGTTTAAAGCATCCCCAGGCTTCTGCTCCAGGAGACCAATGCCAGGATGAGGTATTCATTTCGGGACAGCAGAATTACTCATCTGCCACACTTAGTCTCAAAGATGTTCCTCCAGACAGCATCAAAAAACCAGCTGTGCAGGTAATTATTTGCATGACAATATGGTTATGGCATTATTTGCTATTATTCGTAAGGCTGTATTTTTTATTAGCAGTAGAAACTTACCTTGGGATAGCAGCTGGAAATCGGGCTTCTTTAAAATGTATTATACAGGCTTCAAAGCTGGCATAAATGAAACAGCATCCTCTTTTTGGAAGGCAAAACAGTTGGCCATATGAAGAAAGATAGTTCTTATTTTAATTCAGCAGGTGCTTTGAAAGAAGAAATTTGCAGCCAAACATGTACTTGCAAGTGAAAATTGAGTATGGTAGATGATTTCATAAAAGTAATATGAAGCTGATTAAACCTTTTAAAGGACAAACTTGAAATCGGTTGTGATGAAATTGGGATGATAAACCAGAAATAGTAGGAGACATTCTGTATTCATCTCTTAGCACCATCTCTGGAGGCAGGTCGTACTGCCATGAAACTAAATGGATTCTTGTAAATTATTATGACTAAGAAGTTGATTTTATTCTTACACCTTCAGTAATTTCAGTTGCATTTCTACAGACAGTGGGTATTGCAGGGCTTGCATAGCTGTGGATACATTTTACCTATGTAAACTCTACCTCTGGCAGCAAAAGCAATTTTCCTGTCATACTTCAAGTTTTTTAGAAAAAGCAATGGACAATTGTGTAAATTAAATACATATGATCTGCACATAATCTGAAAATGTATTATATGCACACATTATTATTTCTCAGAATCAGTCTGACATAACAGAGCAGATTCTGCTATGTGTCCATTCTCACAGCATGGTTACAGGTTAAAATTTGCACACTTCAGTTACTTGTAATACTAAGAGAGTATTTTAATATCCTTGTATCCCATAAGTAATGTGAAAATGGTGGCAGACCAATCTGTAACTCGAGCGTATAGCATTTTTGCTATCATCATACAGATTAATCAACAACTAATTAGGGTGTATAAGAGCATGAGATGTATTGGCAAGGGGGCAAAAAGGCTGCCCATCTCAACACAGCTTCACTAAGGACATGTTGCCAACATCATTCCTGGTGAAATGCTTGGAATGCGCTGTATGTCTTGACAGTTGTGTACCTCAGTGCTGCTTATCATCATTATATCTATCACCCAATTACTTATGCATTAACAAAAGAGTAACATTTGTTGTAAATACTACAAGTTTGATATTAAAATCTTGAGCTTGGATGTGAACTTGCTCAGGAAGTTTTCTTGTGAAGTGGTCACCATAAGACGCTTGGGGAGCATGTAGTCTGCCATCTGGGGGTGGGGGAGAGGGTTTTGTTTTATGATCTACTGGAAATTGTTACAAAATCTCAGAATTTTTTGAGAGAAAAGCATGGACTATAATGGTATGAATCAAGTGCCAATACCATCAGTTGCACTGCTAGAAAACAATGTTTGGGAAAATTCAGTGGAAAAACAAGCACTAAAAGCAATGGCTATATAATTTTGCTAAGAAATTAGTGCTCAAAGTAAGTTTTTCAGTTTCTAAGGTTTGTTTTTTGTTTGTTTTTCACAGTGTTCAGTAGATCAGAGCTGATAACTATAAGCAAAATGGATATAGTTGTACATGTTCCAGAAGAGTAGTAATTAGTAATTTAGTAATGTTGCTGAAGATTAAGAACAGTCACATGTGAGAAGTATTGAATTAATAAAGCAAGAATTGAGGATTGCTGCTTATAAAATGTATGACCCTGAGTATGCATATTTTTTTCAGATGCCTTTAACAAATGGACAAATGTGCCAGCCTCAGAGACTTCCAGCAAACTATAGCCAAGTCCATCATCTCCCTCCTCAATCAACAGTCGCAAGACATCCATCTAGAGAGCAATTAATTGATTATCTGATGTTGAAAGTTGCCCACCAACCTCCTTATACCCAGTCCCAGTGCTCTCCCAGACAAAGCCATGAGTTGGCAAAGCAAGAGGTAAGAGTAAAATCTGTCTGACAGATACAACATCTGTCAGAGACAATTAATTGTTACATTGTTTTCATTTATTATAATTTCTCTGTACATGGTGACAGAAAAAATATAGGGATTTATCTCTAGCAAAAGATAAATCTTTTTATGATCTCAGAGCAATTCTACTCCTCAAATCACAGATTCCTTCCAGTTTTGAGAGAAATATGGTAGAATTTTAATTGAGCATACCAGAAACTTTAACTTACATTTTTTTACTGAGCTAAAAATTAATTTCTCAACTAAATTAATTTATTTATCTCAACCTTCATTATTTAGCTAGTAACTGAAAAAAATGCAAAGTCATAGTACAACTTGCAGTACTTTGCATCTGGAATGGTTAAAAGACCTGCAAGTGCAGAAATGTGTATCCATAAGCAAAAATTCATAAAAATGTTTGAGCAATCTGATGCATGCCTGATAATCATCAGTTTTATTTAGGATAGACAGACGTGTATATAAGTTCTTATACCATTTAATGACTCTTTCATTGTGACAGCATCCTTTCCATGTTGTTTGAGTTTTTTGAGAAAATCATTATAACTACATTTTCGTTCTGTGCTAAAATGAGAATGTCTACTTCCTGCATAAAGTAAGTTTTTTATTCAACTCTTCTAGCAGGAGAAAGAGGACAGAGTCTTGGCTGTGTAGAATTTGCAGTGAAAGTAGGAATGAGGTTTGATTTTCAAAATTTAGGTAAAGGTAGCAAAGAAATAGGTGGAACAGATTCTTTTACATCAGCATATTTATTTGCTGGAGGCATTAATGTAACATGCATAATATCAAAATACCTCTGAATTTAAAGCCCATGTGAATTATGATTATAGTAATAGTGGTATTGGAGTAAAACTTAGGTACATTGATAAATAATGTTGTATTGCAATCTTGTTCTGCATTAATCTTATGAGATATAATACTCTCTTGACCTGCTTTTTATTTTTTTTTTTCATTTAAAAACTTTTATTCACCTGAATTCCTTAGTAATAATTACATTATTAACAGTAGCTTTGAATGTAGATTTTTCAGCCAATTCATCTAACTTTGCTTGTAATTACTTAGATTCGAGTGAGAGTTGACAAGGATCCAGAACTTGGATTTAGTATATCAGGAGGAGTTGGAGGTAGAGGAAATCCATTCAGACCAGAAGATGATGTAAGTATTCCATACTACTGCTTCTTGAACGCCGTCTTGATCTGTAATGTTTCTCATGTTCAGCAATGGGAGAAAAGAAAGTATATCTGTTACCTAAATCACTGCACTCCAGGACTGGAAGGAAGAAAGCTGTACAAATGATGTGGAAAATCAAGGTTGTAGGTGGTCACAATGGTTGCAAGACAATATAGATGATTATTCCAGATGAGTGGTTTTTGCACAGTTCTACTTACCAGTTAGCAGATTTGAGATAGTGAATTGTGGAGTGTACAGTTAATAATCCTTTTACAAAAGAGACAGTGATTTAGCCTACAGCTATGTTTCTGGTGGTTGATAATTAATCTTGACATATACATCTGCCAAATTAAACGAAGGTGGATTACAATTTGCCCCTCACTAACCCTTTAAAGATAATTCTGGATTTTTAATCTTAGAAAAGGAAGGCAGTCTCAAAAGCCAGAGACTTGTAAAATAGTATTGCATTACCTTCTACTTAGGATGGAAAATTGAAAAAATGTTTTGAATTCCATGTATTTGATGCTATCCTGTTAATCATAAATAAGTTGTCAAAAATATTTCCATATCTGTTTTTCAAGGGCATATTTGTAACCAGAGTGCAGCCAGACGGACCAGCATCTAAGCTGTTACAGCCAGGGGATAAAATAATTCAGGTATTGTAATGACTTAATTAACTAGCCTGTGTAATATATGGGTTTATTTTCAGTCTGCACCTAAGAGTGGAATGTTTAATTTTTAGGTATATTACCTATCTTTTCCTGATTTATTCTTATATTCTGGGATGAAGCTCTTCATTTTCTGCCACCTAACGTGCCAATAAGTAACTCAGTCTGAAGCACAGTAGATAATTTTTTCAAATTTGGAACATTTTTCACACTTCTAAAGAAAAAAAAAGAAGTGACAGAAGATGTCATTTGAGATAGAATCACGAGCATTTTGTTAGGCTATGCTATCATTCAGTTACTGCATTTGTGGTCATTCACATGCAGTTTTGTGAACTATGTCTTGTGTGAACACCAGCAGCTGCCCCTGACAGCCGCTCTCCACGGTTGCACTATCCAGTTTCATCCCGCTCCATGCTGCGGATCCTGCCAGCCTTTGCTGCCTCTCCCCCACTGGCAGGCCAGACATGCACGACAACTGGCCAGAGCTGCCCCTTAGCTGGTGGTGTCTGGCTGGTCACAGCACACACCTCCTGGCTGCCCATCTGCTGCTGGCCAGCCAGGTCAGGCATTTCAGGAGCTATGGCTTCTGAACTGAAAGCTGTGTTGTTCCTTCCTCTAGGAAGTCTCTACCTATCAGACCTTTTCTGTTTCAGATTTGTTTGAAGTTGTCTAATGAGCTATGATAGGCTATTGGGGGAGGAATCAGGGAAATGAACAGTATGTTCATACTGTCTTACTTTCTTAACCAAAATGGGCTAGTGGGACATTTGAACATTGTTCTAGCTACTTTTAAATTGCAGAGCTTGTTAAAAATAATTATTTACCACATCATGAAAATGTTGATGGAGTTGACTCGGCTGCATTTCAGTTTTCTAAAAACAGCACAAACAAAAAGCCCAAAACCAACCCCCCCACCCCCACGAGTATCTCAATTAAACCACAACATCCTGTGAACAATATTCTAAAACAAAGCCAAATAGAAAACTCAGCCTAATTCTTCAAATGAAAGATAAAGCTAAAAGGCACACAAGAAAACTGAACTAAGTTGTACCAACTAAAAGATGGCTTGTTCTTGGGCACAATAAATCTGTGCTTGTTTCTCCTCACTGGGGTGAGAGAGGTCTTAGTTCTCTTACTGGTATGGCGGTAACCCAAGACCAGGGTTACCAACACATACAGGAACGGGAAGTATGTTAAACCCTTGAAAAAACTGTTAGCTCATTTGTTACGTATTTGTAAAGTTTAATGCACCTGAAAGGTAATTTCTGTTTTAGTGGTTTATTCCTGTCTTTATAAATGCCATGCAGACAAATCAAATTCCTTAATGAAGATATTTTTTTATGTTGGGACTGCTTGGGTTTTGCTTATTGTTTAATAAGGAATTCAGTTTGAAAAAGAGCTCAAGGAAAAGTTGAATTTCCATGCTTAGACAATAAGAAACCACTTTATTTCTCATAATAATAAGGAGTATTTTTTATGTAAAAGCACATTCATTTTTAGCTGTGATAATCCCAGTGATGATGTAATGACAGTCTCACTCTGTCATGTAGCCACTCAGACTTCTGTGGATGTTTTAAAGGAATATAATCTCTTCCAAAATGCCTTTGCTATGCTTGATTTTGCAATGTTCCCTGTAAAACATTCAGTAGGCATGCATATTGTAATGCATGTCTAATACATATGTCTAATAAAAATACATGACTAGTGACTAGATAATTTAAAGTAAGACTTAAGACTAGGCTAAGACATTCTGTATAAATTATGATTTGGAAGGGCTGTTGCCGCTTTTGCTCTCTGAACAGTCTACATAAATCTGCAACTCTAGAAAGATTTGAAAATGCCTGGTTTTAAACCAAGGATTCAGGTAATTAACAACAGCAAGTGTTCAGGGATGGAATAAGAACTGTAACTTTTAAAATATCGCAGCTGAGGCACAGACAGCACATCCAGTTCTCTGTCACCACATAAATAGCTCAGGGAAAAAAGGTGGCATGCACAGCTGTAAGCTGTAACACTTTAAATGGACAAATTTGTCTTTCTACAATGTTTTGCTGACCCAGGTTGAGCATGATCTTGCACTAGTACACTGTGAGAAGTTGAGCCGTAGCCATGTTTTCCCTGTCTTTGGAGGCCACCTGGCCTGTCTCTGTTTGCCAAGATGAACTTGTCCAAGAATAACAATATTGTTTAGAGACACACACAAATACAAGTTGGGGTTATCTCAGAGTCTAACACAAAAAAGTATCTCTCAGTGCCATTAATGTTTTTGTCACAGGACTCAATAGTTTTCATGTATCACAGATGCCGTTTCTAATATTCTGATACTTAAAATAGGATATGTAATTTGTAGTACATTTGGGTTTCTTCGTGTGGCTGTATTTTGGCTGATGAATTAGATGTCTGATGTTACTAACTTAAAGTTCAGTTTTCTTTGGATTGTTTGCAATATTCTTCCAAGGCTGATATGGTAGTTTGGTTCCTTGTAGCATGCAGGTACAAATTCAAGTAATCTGCGGTGTTTTATTCTCCACGTTCATATAGAAACCTTAAGGCTTAAATAAACCTACATGAAATAATGAAACATCTTTTACTTAACGTGGAATAAAAGACTGTCATTTTGAATTTTAACTATCTCTTTTTAGGCTAATGGATACAGCTTCATCAATATTGATCATGGACAAGCAGTATCATTGCTAAAGACTTTTCAGAACGCAGTGGAACTCATCATTGTGCGAGAAGTTTCTTCATAAGTACTGTTGATTGTGGGGATAAACCAACAGAATTCATTGAAGGACTATGGGGAAACTGAATATTTTGCATATTTTTATACATTAAAAGAACTCAAAAATAATTATGATCAAAATTTGTACAGGAAATACTGAACTTGTGGTTAAAGGGGGAAAAACCACTGTAGAGAACATACAGGAAATAATTTTGGAAATGCGTATGGTGAATAAACTTGTTTTTAAGCATTATAGCAATCTAAGGATCACTCCTCCAAGAACAAACCTGTGTTGTTTTTTTTGTACAGATGGTAGGTTTATTTTTGGATAATTCATACACATTACTAAACTTTGTGCAAGGCTTTGTGAAGCCTCAGTTGTAGCCAATGGACAGATGGCAGGGCTGTCTGTCCTGTAGCTGTTTATTGCCTTTATTTTTATTCACCAGATATTAATGTGTTACGCTGAACCACTTCTGTAGATACGAACGGGGATATGAAGTGTTGGCTTTGCTATGTGCACTTTGTATAGATGAATGGGTAGATGGAAGGTGGTGCTGGTTGGACAGAATAAAGGTCAGGTGAAACAATTATCTGCTATCTAAATCTGGAATCAGGAGAGAAGAAAAAGTGTTTAGTTCTGGAGTGTACGTCTACCAATAGAAAATGCAATAAAAGCTTACGGTGTTTTTTTTTTTAGGAAGACTGTAACTACAAATTTGTGATATTATACAGGATTTGTTCTTAATGTAGTCATGGAATATTAATTCGCCACATGTGATTCATGTTTAGTTGTTTTCTTTCATACATAATTTTTTCAGCTGTACTGTGGAATTGTGCCCAGAGATTTTTCTCTGCTATGGAAATCCCCAATTTTGTGGAAATGGTGATAATTTTATCTTTATAAAAAAGACTCAATTTTAAGCTGACAGATTTTAAAAATGAAACTGAAATGGCCAGTTTTTAAGATTGTTGCCTGTAATATATATTTAAACACACACAAGTGATGCAGGAAAGGTTATGAAAGACACCTTGATTTTGTTTGGCCTTTGCATTGCCTTGTTAATCAAAAAGGAAACCATACGCATGGAGCTAGGTAACCAAAGCAAGTTTGTGAAACTTTGAGCAGTGATGGAGAATTGCTGTGGTGAGATGGAGAGCAAAGGGAGGGTGTACTTAAAACCCACCAGTTTGTAATGAGGTTTCTTAAAGGGCTGTTCCTACAGGTAACATTAAATGTGAACTAGACACTTCAGAGTCATTAAAGGGTTTCTAATTACATTAATGTAATAGTGATTTACCACAGGCTGCCTTTGTTCCTTATTACTGTATGAAAGGTTCAATTATGTTTCTATTAATTTTGTTTACCAGAAACGTTATCTTTCTCCTTTGTAATTGAATAGAGACTGCGTACTCTGCAGTGATAATTCATACACGGTTGTTATGGACCAGGGAAAAGTGCCATAGAAGACCGATAACTGTTTTTAATCAGGGCTAATAATTAGCCTGTCATTGGAGCAATATTCAATTATTGCAGTTCATTTTTAATTATGTACAAGTTGGTAGTTTGAGACAGGTATAAGCGCTTTTTTCAACCCAAAAAGTAAATGCTTTTAAGAAAGCAAGCAAAAACACCAGCTTCCTTTAGTTTTGGAACAATGAGCTGGAAGAGAAAGGAATTATACATAGCTAGCAGTAATAAACAGGCAGTACTTTTTCAATAAGTGAACTCCAATATTATTGCACTTCTTTCAAAGATGTTAACTATTGCTTATTGTACTGTGTATAGTTCTAATAATTTTAATTGAAACCCTTTAACAACTCTTTGTATATTTTAATTCTTTTTAGTTGATTTTCAGTAATATTTACATAGAAAATGTTTTTTTGGATATATTAGCAGAAATGTGCTGTATTTTGATAAAATTCACTTATTTTCTGTGTGCTGTTAATCTTAAAGAATGAGAAACATAGCTATATAATGGCAGGCTTCAGTGTTTAGTTGTTATTTAGTTTCTATTTTTTTATTGAAAATGCAAAATGTTCACATCACATGTTCGTTACTTTTAATCATGTTATTTTTATCACACACTGCCTTTTAATGGGGATACATACAGACAAGTCCTAAATGACCTTCGTCTTCTACAAAACCTGTATCTTTGAGAAGGGAAAAGTCCAAAAAGCAGAACTGATTCTTTACTGATCTTGGACTGACTTTGTATACATTTTGCAGTACATTTAAATATATCACTGAGAAATTATACTGTATTGTATTTTGCTTTAATGGTAACAGAAGTTTTAAATGTTGTTGTGTCACTTAATTTTCAGATTTATGTATCACAGATAAATTCTACCAAAAACTGTTCAGCTGGTAGAACTATATAAGTAGAGATTTATAGCAAGAAGTTTAGTACTTCTTGTGGAAATACTTGGCCAAAGCTTGTCTTCCGTCAGTTAGCAAATTAATCGTCTAATAAAACATGGATTATGCTGATTTTACTCACTAAATGTTTGAGTTTTCAGTGAATTGAAATGTGTTTGTTTTGTCAGTGTCAGTGTGTGAAGGTAAACATGTCAGACTAAATAATTTGTGGGGAGTGGGAGAAAGATGTCTCCTGAACTAGTCCAGCCAGGATTCAAAGGAGGAGAGACAATATCAGCACTTTTCATTTTGAATGCATTGTAAACTACATTTTGAATAGAATAAAATCCATCAGCAGCCTGAGTTATTCAGCATGGCAGTGAATTGATGCAAACTGTGTTAATTCTTTCTATTCTTAATAGTTCATTAAAGAATCAGTTCAACTGATGTAATGAAAAGATTAAGTCTCCCACGTATTTATTATGTAAATATTTTTTTAGTTTCTTTTTTGGATGAGTTTAAAAAAAAAAGTGTATATACTTGAAAGCATTCTATGAACACAAACATAGCAATAAGCAACACACAGAATCAAACATTCATTACTATTTTGGTTTTGATTAGAAATACTCCCTTGTCAACAGCTATGTAATGTTTCTATTGATCAGCATTTATTCAACATTCCAAATTTTTGTATATAATAAGACTGTTTCTGAGGTAACACATGGAGAATAGATAATAAACTAATGCTCTTTAAAGCTGTGTGAAATTGACTTATTTAAGTTTTAGGAAATTCTCCATAATGCTATTTAATTCATCTACAGTTTCTGTAGACCTCAGTACTCAATCAATGTACATTAGTAAAGTTTTATTTGTGTTCCTGTCTCTGTGTTTCTCAATGCCCACAAGTCTGCTCTAAGTGATTTCATTGCAAGACTAGGTTCTTTACAACAAAGAAATGTTTTTATAACCCCATGTTGTGGGTTGACCCTGTCTTGATGCCAGGTGCTCACCAAGCTGTTCTATCACTCCCCCCTTTCCCAGCTGCACAGGAGAGAAAATAAGATGGAAAATAGCTTGCAGATTTAAATAAGGCAGTTTACTAAAGCAAAACGGAAAGTTTACACACATACAGGCAAAGAGAAAATAAATAATTTTATTTTCTACTTATTAGCAAGTGATGTCCAGCTATATCCAGGAAGCAGGACATCATCATGGGTACAGATAGTGGCTGTACCAGAAGGCAAACACTGTAAAAGACAAATGCCCCACCTTCATCCTCCTCTTCTTAGCTTTTCTATCTGAGCTGACATCATCTGGTATGAAACACCCCTTTGGTCTGTTTGGATCAGCTGGCCTATTTGTGTACCTTCCAAGATCTTGCTCACCCCCAGCCTACTGATGGGGGGGCAGGATATTGGGAAGATGGCACTGGTGCTGTGCCAGTGCTGTACAACAGAAGGCAAACACTGGTGTGTTATCAACACCTCTGTAGCCACTGGTGCAAAGCACAGCACTGTGAGGGCTGCTGTAAGGAAAATAAACTTCGTCTCAGGCACACACAATGCATCCCAGTCTTGCAATGAAATCAGATAGGGCAGTGAGTGGCTTCTGTCACAAAGAGACGACTTTAGTTACAAGTTTAGTAGATTTGATAGGCAGAGAGAGATGCCAATGAGTAGGGCTAGAATTAAGAGTATGCTGAATGTACTGTAAAGAGTTGGACAAGGGTCATGTGGTAAAGAAATTGAACAGCTAGGCACAGAATTTCACAGGAGACCTAAATTTGGCTTTACATCCAGTTTTCTTGAAAATCACAAAACTATGTAGTAACACAAATTGTTTTGTCTTTTTTTCCTTGTGGATCTGATATACCACTATCACTGTGTTCTACTTCCTCTATACAGAAAAAAATGATTCTCACTATTAACAGGTTATGGCCCTGATGACCCTGGAGTATTGTGCCTGTTGTTATTTAGGTTTTCTATATCTGCTCCCTACTTGGACATTATTTCATACCTCAACAGTTTACTTTTTCATCAAGCATCTGAGAATACTGGGTTTAACTTCTGTTTTTCTGCCTGATGGCACTTTTTCAGATAGCAGATTTTTTGGTATGGTATCCCTGCTGCCATGGATTATATTCAATTTTGTAATGGGTACAGAAGATTCTATTGCAATATCTATGTGACTGCCTTGAAACTGGAGCTCTGCTACACCGTTAAAACTGCACTACAAGTGTACGACTGCACTAAAACTGTACTACAAGAGCCTTACATGCAATGATGTCCAGCTATTGCCTTCTACTGGTATTTCCATCTATGGTTCTGCTAGTGCCAGACTGCCCAGGAGGAGGGTCTGCATTGTGGGGCCCAGGGCTTCTGAAACTGTGGGGTTTGAGATGTCCTATCTCTCCCCAAGCTGCACAACTTGCTGGCTTCCAAAATTCCTCTGCTCAGCAGCACAGCTCTCCAACAGCAGCACAGGTCTTGCACAAAAGGTCTGGGGGGGCCCTAGGTACTCTGATCCAAGTAGTCTCCTCTTGACACCAGCTACAGGGTGGGCAGATCACACTCTCCAAGCAAGGACAGCTGCAACAAAGGCTCCAGGCACCCTGCATCAAGGGCTGCTGACTACACTTGCTACTAGCTGCCAGAGCATCCCCAGGCCCACAGGCCAGTGGGCCCCTTGCCTTGTACCTGGCAGCAGTAGCTCACTCGATTTTTTTTGAGGGTTCCTAGGAGCATCTGGTCTCTTCTACTGCTTTTTGAAAGCCTCATCTCAAGTACTGACAGCATCACCCTCCCTTGCAGTTCAGACCCTCTTCTCTGTGGCACTCCCTGATTTCAGCTCTGCTGCCTTGTGCTTGCTATTCTGGAATTCTCACATTCCTCTGAGAATGTGACTTTTGTTTCCATTCTGCAATATCTGAACTATTGCTCTGTATTAAGGAGTATTAAGCATTAAGTATGGTCAAAATTGCAGCTGTTTGGCTTAAAGGAAGAGAAAACATCAAAAGAGCACTAAATCCAGTGTTTTAAACTACATCAGAAATAGTGTGCACAGGCTATCAAAAGTAATTTCTAAGTGTGGATAAACATTGCTAATCTCTAAAAGATTCAGTTAACATATAGTTTGTAATACTTGAGTCAGGGCACTGTCAGTCCCTCAAATTTAGATCAATACCCGATTAAAAGCTTTAGAGGTGCACTTAGAACATGCAATAAAACATATGACTAGGCTGGTAAGGTTCCTGAAATGGCCAAGAAGAATTCATCGTATAAAGTCATATTGCTGAATTAACAAAGCTTTTCTTCATGGCCCAAATATTAGAGCATCAGGAATTAAATTTCTTACCACAGTAGTCTGCAACATCGATTTTTGCAGCTGCATAACACAAGGGGCAGTGTGGCTCTGTGCTGCATCCATTTCGTGAGGCATAGCTGGATGCTGCAAATGGCTGAAATGTTTATGCTTCAGTATTGTTCAAAGTAATAAAAAATTGTGGCAAAATATTCACTCTTGTTCGCCAGGTGTGGAAATACTGATTGGGACAGGCCTTTCATGGACTGTCTTTTAATAGACAAAGTGGTAGCAGATGAACCAGATGCTCTACAAAGAAATTCTCATTCAACTGCTAACGTTGTGAATTTATAAGGAAACTTGGGAGAAAAAAACAACAACCAAAAAAAGGGGTAAAAGCTTTCTACTGAATTAGAAGTATGCACTGGCAAAATACAGAATTTTAAGTATTGTGCCAGAGCTCTTAACATCAGTGTTTTAGCATATTTGATTTATTTTCATCTGCAAGAACTTCCGCTTGCAATAGAAGAATTGACAACTGGTTTTGAATATGGAGAATGTATTTTTGCTGAGAATGCTTCTCCCAAAAACTACTTCAGCTGAAAGCTATGGTTTAACTACAGAGAAACTGAGGTTTACTAATAAATATTGAAATAGTAACAGCTGGTTAGCTGACATGATACTAAGTCCTGCAGAAATGAAATAATCATGTTAAATTGTCTCATTTGTTAATTGACATGAGCAGTAACAGATGAGGTTGGAGTTGATGCATGCAAGGGTTAGAAACTATGCTAAAAACCTCCAAACAGATAAAACACCTAAATAAACTTTTTTCTGCTGCATTTTAATTTTATGAAAACACACTGGGTAATTTCCTGCCCCTGCAGTGTATGGTGTTACTTAATTGCAAATGTAGTTAATCTATTATAGATTGAATCATTATCTGCTTGTACTTTAAGACGTTTGAACACACAAAGGATGTTTTTTTAGTGTTACTACTTACAAAACTCACTTTGTTTTGTAATACTGCCTATTTTATGCCACTTTAAAAAAAAAAAAGTGGGAAATAAATAATTCACGTTTATCTCACCTAGATATACTCCAGTTTTCAAACTTCACAATTATAAAGATTCTGTTATATACTTAGGCCACAAAAAAACCTTCTCGCCCTGCTACTACAAAAAGTGATTGGAAAGGAGAAGAAATTAATCCAAGTGAATTCCAGAATTTTCTACCTAGCACCCTTGAATTGCCTTGTTCAGACAGGGTTTTTTGATGTTTAAAAACATCTTCCCCTTATGTAGAATTGCATGCTGTGATTCCCAGCAGGATAACCTCACAGCAAAGAGGAAAGATGCTTTTTTTCGCTCCAGTGGGCACCTACCCAAACAGTTCCAATTACATGTCCTGCCAGAAAAACAGCAAGTAGCAGATATCTTAGCAGACAGTCAATCTAATTTAAAAAAAAAAAAAAAAAAAAAGCAAAAAAAAACAAACCAAAAAACCTGTTAAGTTTTTAAATTTACCTTTAATTTCCCTATACGTACATAGTCATATATATGGGTATTAAAAGTATATCATAAAACTATTAGTCTATCTACTGATATGTAGGCTTTTATATAGCTTTTAAAAAGGGTTTTCTAAAATCCCCTTTTGAAGAAAAAATGTTTCTGTAATCTAAGAAGTGTTGTCTGTAGAAAAGATACTAGATTTCAGAAGTGACTGTAGAAATGCTGCCCCAAAAGGTAACTGTATGAAGAACTTGTTTTCAGATTAAGATTCTCAAATCTTAAATGTTTTTGTGCATTTTCCCAGTCTCTAAGTGGTGGAGATACTCCTCCTTTGTTAATATGTGCTTGGGGATTCAGAGTTAGCAACACTACCTCAGGTTATCAGCTAACTCCCTCATCCTATTATGAATTAAGTTTTAAAATAATTGCAAGTCTGTGGTGGGTTTTAGCACTGCCTAAAATCACCAGGGCACTTATTGTGAGATACGGCTTAGGAGAAGGCTTAAAGCTACTCCATCTTTGAGTCAAGCAATTTTATGGGGAGAAGAATGTCACTGTGAAACACACTCCTAGAGCTGCTAATGTGACTCTTCTAATGGATACTGCTGTACTTAATACAGCAATCCTATTTTTTTTCATGTGTTTGCTGTAAAACAGATAAAAAGCAGATGCAGAAATCTCACAGCTGTTTTGGTTTACCAATGCTAACTTGTACAGCTGACTGCCATCCAGAGGCAGCAGGTTTAAACTGGTTTCAGCTGCTTACACTGACCATGTAGCATTCATCTGTTAATCTCATCATAGGCAGGATTCTAAGATTTCTAGATAAACTTGGATCTGGGAAGAACCATTACTACTCTAGAAATTTTATCTGGGAAAAATATTTTCATAATTTTTCTGGGTAGGTATATAAATTGATCTTATACTTTCTTTTTAAATAATTTTATAGAATTTTTGGGATTACAGATTGGATTGGGGATTACTACA
This sequence comes from Parus major, assembly GCF_001522545.3. Taxonomy (NCBI): domain Eukaryota; kingdom Metazoa; phylum Chordata; class Aves; order Passeriformes; family Paridae; genus Parus; species Parus major. The sequence goes on from NC_031799.1 coordinate 20,535,614, forward strand.
CAGAACTAAGACTTTGTTTTCTGTAAGAAGTTTTTCTGTTCTACATGAGTCTTCTTGAAAAAACTCCGTAATTTATACTAAAGCATATATAAAAATGAGAAGAGTTACCCAATAAAACCTGAAAGGTGTAACAATGAAAAGGGGATGAAGCCACTTCTTAGGAAGAACTATGGGTCTGCTGGAGTTTAGAATAAAATCTGATGTCTTTGAAATGTTATGAAGTTAACATTTTCTGATTTGTCCGTATTTGAAAGTTAGTTCAAATTAATCTGATGTACGAACATGTGTCTGTGAAACTGGAACTTGTGTCTGAGCACAAATAGGAAATATGAGTATGATCAGCAGTAGTTTGTACCGGCAGCCTACTGTGAGTAGTAGGAGACTGGCATTTGAAGATTACGCCTCTTGATTAATTTACAAGAGAGGGCATTAATGTCATAGAAGAGAAATTGGTTTCCTGTGTTCTGCATCACTAATCTACACAAAACATTTGAGAACTTGGTTATGCAATAAGGAAAGTGGTGTAAAGTTACTGTTTATGAAAATAAACTTAGGTAGGTAACTTAGGCTATACAAAAAAAATTTGCCTTTATTGTCATTCTTGTACTGTTTTCAAAAGAGCAGACAAAGGAAAATACTTTAAGGGATGGTATGGGACAAAGTTACAAAAGCCTTGAGAATGTCAAGATAAACAGTATTAGATGCTCTCCCCTCATTCATGAGCCATTTCATGGCAGCAGAAGGCTACCAAGTAGTCAGGCAGTTTTCTCTTTATAAATCCATACTCACAACTTCCAGTCTTCTTCTTGTCCTTAGCATGTTTGAAAATGGCTGTCAGGGGAATTTTTTCCATTACTTTCCCAGGGACTGAGGTGGGGTTTGTGAAAAATGAGGTTCACATAATCTTTATAGAATTTAAAAGTTTAATAAAAAAGACAATTAGGAGAAAAAAATAAAGTATCCAGATACGGCCGGGTGTCTCTGCATTCAGCCAAGAGAGCAGCCCTTACTGACAAAGGATTGTCCCTTAAAAACAGAACCTTACTACATATCCATAAATTCTCATAGATATTCATACATTCTTCTTAGGATCTTTGGTGTTCTTCTGTTTAGTTTTCTCTTGCCCCCTTCCCAATACATCAATCTTCCTGGCACCATCGAGATTTCAATTCCCTGATACCAGAAATGCAATAAATTCCTCCCCCCGGAGTCCTGGTCACTGCTGTCTTCATCTGGATAAGATAGTTTACAAAAGAAAGAAAGGGTCTCCAGCTATCTTTTTAGTCTTTGGGTTATACAGACAAAAGTAGTTTTTGTTTTAATGCTATGTCATAGCTTAACATATATGTATTATACCACTATTTCTAACAGAAATAAAGGAAACTATGTTAATACAACAAAATTTCCCATTCTTATACACATTCATTTTAATATTTGCAAAAAGCCAACAATATAATATGTAACTATAACAGGCTAATTGCCCTCTAATTTTACCAATGCTCCTTCCAGCCAGCCAGAATCTAGGGGTGACATTTGCCTCCCCAAGTACTATGACTTTGAAAGATAATTAGAGATGGTCACACAGTGCACTGGCTAGATTCCTCAGCATGCACAGAAACATCCCATCACGTCCTGTGACCATGCATGTGAACAATCCCTTTAATCTTGCTCTCCTTGACCATGGGTATATCTTCTTTGCTCAAGCTATCTCATTAGTCTCAAGGACTTTAGATTTCCAGAGGCAAGTTTTACCAGTGCTAGAGGAGTGGTTGAATCTGAAGTTAAATTTCACTTCTCATAAATTGCTTAAAACTTAGAACATTTTATTTTTATCAAATAATTGTTAGTTCTGTGGCTAACATTCTTTTTGAAGTCTTTAAGGTTCCATTTAAAGAAAGCTGATGAAAGCTTTCTAGTGCTTCTTTCTTTTACCTCATGTGATTCCTGCCCCCTGCAAGTGCAGCAAGTACCACAGAGAAGTCCACCTCTATCAAACCATCTATTGTCTGCTTAAAAAAGATGACTTCTTGTAATGAAAAGACTTTTCTCCTCATCCTCTAAAACAGCTTTTATTGTAACTTCTTTCTGAATTGGCAGTATTTTTCTACTAGTACTTGCAATTAACATTACCCAGTAAATGCTTTTTAATTCTCACGGGAATATCACAAGACACACTCTTAGACAAAAGGTTAATAGTCACTCTTATTTAACAGCTTCACCATTTTACATTTAGGTAACCTGGAATTTAAGTTTAAATCCAAAAAGACTGCAGACAGAATGCCTTGTGTTTTGCTTGTTAACCTGACAAGCAAGGTGGAAGTGAAAGAATTTATTTACTGAAGCTTTATTTATATGCACAAACGTGCACTCATCTCTTTCTAAATTAAATCCATATTCTAAAAGCTATAACAAGTAAAAACAAGTGAACAAAATTGAAAAGTAACGTGTACACATATTAATTCACTTTGATCACAGCTAAAGTTTTCTCTAGACCTACAGCAATTTCTAAGATGCAAGTCTGTTACCCATTGATTAAAGAGATGTTTGAGCACTACTTGTATGATTCCCTTTTTGACCATCTACTCTTTTTATTTCTCAAAGCTCACAGGGTTTTTATTTTAGGAGAGGAAGTGGCTCCTTAATACCTTTGAATTTTGAACAGTTTGACTAAAATAGTCATTGTTTGCTTCCAGCCTTTTAGTGGCAGCATGTGTGACCCAAAGCTTGTTCAGAGTTAGATTTTCAGGAGTCTGGGATTGGTGTGATTTTTTTGCCTATTCTTCTTGAAATACAAATTCATTGATTTTCCAAGCTAATTTTGTACTGTGGCAGGGACAGATAATTACAACATTTAAACACTGTTTTGCTTGCTTTGTTTTCAGAGAGCAAACCCGTAGCTCAGAATTTCGTATGTACTCTTACAGGCTTTATCTGAAGAAGGGTATCCCAGTCGGTTCTGACATCACAAGTCTCTTCTTTGTGAATTTTAGAGCTCATATTTATTTTGGACTCTCCACTGAGAGATACAAGGAGAATGGATAAAAATATTAATAGCAGAAATAACTTCTGCATCTCTACTAACCATCTTTGGACAAGATGTATTAGTGAAAACGTAACAAAACTTTATGTAAGGTTCCTGAACATAGAATAATAATATCAGTTTCATTTTCCACAATATATAACAAAATATCTGGAAGCTCCAGTTAAACTTCTCTCAAGCTAACTAGAAGCTGCCAGAGTGGCTGAAAGGATTTAAGTCTTTTAGACTTAATGCTTTTAGAATATGGATTTCATTTGGAAAGAGATGAGTGCACTGATAATAATTTTGAAATGTCCTATCTGAAACATATGCATAAATGTATTTAAAATCTGACGATTCTGACAGAAAAAAAAAATCTGACAAAATCTGTATCTCTGACAATTGCTTAGAATGACATTTCTGTAATGTATTGAGCATCAATAAAGGAAGCACTGCCCAGACTTATCTATGGAAATTCAGTAAGAACTGACCTACTTGCTCAGGGAACTGTCACAAATTTACAGTATTTTTCAGCCCAGATAGCTTCAAAAATACTTCAGTCCCTTCTCAGTTCATGCCTGCGGCATGGAAAGTCTTACAAACTGTCTGAAACCTTAAGCCTTTCAATGCCAAGATGCACAGGTCCATACCACTAGGAAAGACTGCAGTTTGATCCTTAATAGTGATACCCCACACATGAAGTGTTCAGCCTCATTTTCTCCAGCCAGTGTAACTTTTAAGGAGAACCTGAACTACAACTGCAGGCAAGATTAATTTAATTGGGATAGAGTCACAGTCAATTTCTAACAGAACCATTTACAATCCGTTCTATTACAAGCCTTTCCTGTTTAGACAGAGGGTGTATTCAGAGGTTGTTGGGTTTTTTTTCCCTAGGCCGATTAAACTGTCTCTTACTAAACGCGGCCACCAAACGCGCAATTAAACGGAAAACCTCATTTTTCTCTGGGGCCTCTCCCCTGACGAGCCCGAGCCGCCGACGGGGCCGCCGGGGCCGCCCCTGGCCGGGCGCGCGTCAGCAGCGGCCGCCGTGCGCGCGCCAAGGCGAGCGGCAGGGGCGGGCCCTCACAGCCCGCTCCTCTTCCTGGGCGGGGCACTGGCCCCGCGCCGGTCCCGCCCTACACCCGGCGGCCCAGCCGGCTCCATGTGAGGTGGCTCCTGAGGAAGCGAGCCATCTTCACGTCGCGGGCGGGCCGGAGGCCCTACCGGCAGGGGCCGCCCGTCCGTCCGAGAACTCTTCTGGGAGCAGTCGAGTGCACCGCTAGAGCGCTCGCTCGCGAGGTCGCTCCGGCCGGTGGCGCGCGCCCCTCTCGGTGGGCGGGCCCGCGCCCCCGGGTGCGCGCGGTAAGGCTGGGCAGGCGTCGCCATGATGAACAGCGGCGGGATCGGGGTCCCGTTGGGCTTCCCCCTGGGCCCCACGTCTGTCATCCAGGTCACCAACCTCTCCTCGGCCGTGACCAGCGAGCAGATGCGGACGCTCTTCGGCTTCCTGGGAGATATCGAGGAGCTGCGTCTCTATCCCCCGGAGTAAGTGGGGCCCGTGCAACCCTTCGCAGCGACGGAGATTAGGAATGAGGGAGAGGCGCGGAGGGGCCGGGGGGTGGCGAGAAGGGCAGGGGTAAGGGGCCAGACGCGCCATTTTGAGTGCGGGCACCAGGGAGGCGTCACGTGGTCCCTCCGCTTTGTATGGCCGGAGCGGCGGGGAAAGAGCTGCGCCCGCACTTAAGATGGCGGCGCCAGCCGTTTTCCCCCTTTCCTAAAAACCCGCTTTCTGCGGCCTGTCTGTTTCCTCGCCCACGCTGGGTGCAGGCGAGCTAGACCGGGGAGTTCCAGGCCTGCCCTCGCCCGACTGCCTTTATTTTTTAATTTTTTTCCCTTCTGGGAAAGGGAAGGGCGCTGTGCTCCGAGAAGGGGGCCGTTCGAGCAGAAGCCAGAGTAGCTGAGGTTTTGCAGAGGGCAAAGGAAGGTACCTGCCCTGCCTTGTGTTCGGAGTCGCCCCCAGTAAGACTTAGGCAGTAAATTAATCATGGGCATCGCATCTCTTCTTAAATTATAGCGGTTCGCGTGGTGTCAGCAGCGTGCGAGAGGTGCGCTCAGGTGGAAGATGCAGGGGTTTGCAGAATAACAGTGCTGCCTCTCCCGAGAAGGCGATGATCAGCAGAAAAGGGGAAGAAATGAACATTTTTTTTCTCTCGAGGCAGCAGTTGTACTGGGAAGCTAATAACAAATGTGCCTTGTCAAACCTTGTAATTTCTTAGAAAAATAAAATCGGAATAGTTGGGAAGGAGAGGGTGTTGTTAGCATCCCAATACGTGAACTTTGATACAAAAATGCTCAGGCTAACAAAACTTCGATTTCAAAAAAAGAATAGCCAAAAAGTTGCTGTTCATCAGTTTTTATGTAGCAAACATCTGACTATGTTTGAATACCAACCATTCAGGAAAAAATACATATTTTATATGTAAAGATATGCTTAAAGTAAGACAATGCCTTACTGATAGCTATATGATGGGTTTTTATTCAGTTTTCTAGGGCTTTGTCCTGGACTTGTTCCATAGTTGATTTTTTATATTTTGGGTTTTCTCTTGACTGAATATATAATTTTTTTTGTTACGGCTGTTGCTCTTGTCTTTCATTAGGTTATATAACAGGTTTTAAGGGAAATGGGGACTTTCTTGACATTCATACACAAATAATGTTTATGCTAACATGTCCAATTTTGCCACGGTGTATATACACATAAAACACTAAAATCCAGTACCACAGTAGGGAATAACTTGGGAATGTCAAGGTTATAATGCTGATTAACTCAGTTTTCAGAGATAGGATGCAGGATTGTGATTACCTGTTTTACTCTTGGTTTTATTTACTGTTATTTATGCATAAATGTTAGAAGTATAGTTTTCCTTGCCTCATACTTAAGGACATTTGAGTTGACTTCCAGATTGCTACCTTGGAAGAAAATGAAGTATTCAGTGCCCTTCCTTAGAAACAAAGACAAGAAGTGCCTCCTGTTGTCTTTCTCAAAACGTATTTAAATAACATTGTGATAAATTCATAAAATAGTATTTTTTTGGCAAGTCTGTGGGAGGCAAAGGTGTCCCAAACAAAATGTCGATCACTATCAGTTTGCAGTACAGTTAAAAATGGAATCTGGTTTTCAGGATGTGACAGGTCTTTTGCCTTGGGTGTGTACTCCAGTATGCTAGCCACTGACACAGCCTAGTGGTGTTTTCCAATTTGGCAGGAGACCTGTAGTTGGATTCTTAGTCCCAGATATGCACAGACAGTCCCATACACTTGTCACCCAGCTGAAGTTTGCCTTTCAGAATAGCCTTCAAAATTACATGTACATGTAGCAATGAGCCTTCAGATGTGGCTTTTAGAGGATTTTTGAACAGTTGAACAGAGTGTTGAAAAACTTACTGAGCAACAACTGAGTTTTTGCAGAATGAGTTGTTTGAAAGCAAACCGTCTCTACTAGGTGTGGAAAGACCTGCTGTGTGATACTGCTTACTTCTGAATAGTCTTGAGTGGTCTTGGAAGCTAGAATATTATTCTCTGTTTGAGAATAAACTTTTGGTTTAACCAAAAGTTGGATGATGGGCTGGTTTTTCATAACCCTTCCCTAGTCAAGGGCAAGACTGGATTGGCCTCTGTGTTCTGCCACCAGGAAGCTCCGCTCTGGTTGCAACCCAGTAGGCGTTGAGAGGTGGAGACACATGCCATACCAGACCTTGGCAGTGGGGTTTGGGGCCTCCTCTGGTTTGGAGCATAAAAGTGTTCTGTTCATGAGCCAGAGTATTTGGATAAAGTCTAGCTTAGCATTGAGAGGTGCCACCCACATCACTCTCACATATATAGCTTACCTGTTCTGACGCAGGTGGATGGGCTACCTTCACTTAACCAAGAAAAGGAACATGTCATCTGAGAAAAGGGCTCGTCATGTGAAAGGTCCAATAACATTGTTATAGTCTGCAGTGACAGCAATATAGGGGAGGCTTCTGAGGCAAAACACACACGGCCATATTTAAACTGATCTGCACAGTTATTCCATAATATCCTCTTAATGAGTTACTAATTTCTGTCATTTCCTCCACATCTCTCAAACCCCACCTCCCTGCCCCACCTGAGAAAATTTGGACAGTTAGAGAAATGCAGCCTTTTCTTTGTTTTTCTTTTTTTAAATACCATAGATTTCTGAATAGATCTTTCTTAGGAAATACTTCGGTTAATTTTTATTCTGTTAGGAGATGAATGTTGCTGTCTTTCTACAAAGGGAAACAAAAATGTTAGAAATGTCCAAATACTATTTAGATATTTATTTCCTCTTAATTTTTTTTTCTGAAGTGACTAATTTAATTTTAGTAACTTTGAATCAGAGATATATGAGTTGCTTTTTGGCATCAAGGCAGTGTAACCTAGGAAAAAGACCATGGGTTTCCCTCAATTCAGCCTCAGTAAAGGCTAGTAAAAAAGAGAATTAGAATAGGACTTTACTGTTTTAGGAAAGCCTTCTTAAAAAGGCTGCTGGGAGGATTTTGGAGGACCCCTTCATAAAAGGAGAGGACTTGATCACTGTTAAGCCTTCTAGAATTACAGATCTCTTAGATCTTAGTAATTTCCCTTGATGCAACTTCGGTGTGTTTTTAGTAGAGATGAATTTCTCTTTCCTAGCCTTTGGAAAACACTTGGTATCAAGATGTTTTTGTAGGTGCTCATTTGCACCAGTGTTCAGACGTCTAGTATTTTTTAACATACTGGCCACGTATGTGGCTATGACACATAGCTTTTGTGTTCTAAATCAGGGAATACAGGAGAGTAAATCTTACAAAAACATGCTTGTCATTGCAGGCTTCATAGATTTTAAAGTTTATAAGGATTATTTGGGGGCGGGGGGGTAGGTCCTGAAACTTTCTAGAGCAGAATTAGATTTTTGAGTTGGCAATGAAGGAAAAAAACCCCAGGAGATATTAGAAGTCTTCAGCAGTGTGACCATTTAACCTTCAGTGGTGGCTTCAGCCATTTGGCTTATAACACTGAGGGGTATGTTTAAAAAGAGACAAGCAAACACAATAACAGAAAACCCCAAGACACCATCTTCTCCCTCTCCTTAGAGTCTTCTCCCCAACCAAACCAAACCAAACCAAATAAAAAGCTACTTGTGGCCATAGAAGTCTTTGTGGTAAGCAAAGTTTCTCTAGAGTACTGAGAAAGGCCCGGCTGGCTGTCACCACTTACAGCTGGCTCAGGAGCTATTCTATGCAGTTATTTCCTTCCTGGGTGTGGAAATTTGAAACGGTGAAAACATTAGCCACTACAAATAAATAAAGTGGGCAGAAGAAATGTAGTCATCTTGTAATGTTTTTCTAAATTGTATGAGGTTGACTTTCATGTTTGTGTCTCGCACTCCCTGTTTAGTTTTTCCTTCACAGTGCTGTCTGTTCTTACAGAATCTTCCGTCTTAGATGTTTGTGAATGCCATTCTGAATTTGGCCTTCTCTAGATATTATACATTGGTGCTACTGTCCTGGTAGCCAGAATCATACTAGTCTGCCTGCCTCATGCATACATTCTTGGTTTATTTTTGTAATTAGTATGATGAGATGATGTGTCTAAAACTTCTGATTTGTATTTAAATCCTGAAATCTAATAGAATTTCATAGAATAACTGGGGAAGCATGTGCTTGGAATTCAAGGGGACTCCAAGATGGGTTAAACTTGATCTGCTGCTGGTACTTCCAGAAATATGATAAGTGTTTCCATTTTGGTTGAAACAGGACCAGGTGAAACAGTCTATGCAACATTTTTTCCATGATTTCAAATGAAAATTGCAGATATTTCAACAATATCATATTGTATTCTCTCTTTGAATATTTTATCTGTACTTCCTTTGTGTGAAGAAATAAGCTGCTAATTTGAACCTTGACAATGAAATCCATTTATAAAGCAAACTTTAGTCATTTTGATCAAGATTGCAGAGTTTACATATTCTCAGTTGGCATGCTGTGTAACAGAAAGGTGAATTACAAATTTTCTTCCCTTTTGTAGCCAAATGGTGAGTTGTTCCTGCTTCCTCCAGTGTAACTTACTCCATGCTACATTGTGCCAGACTTAGGCAAATGATGAGAATTTGTTTTGTTACATTAGTCAGCTAAGACCCAGTATTTGCAGGCCCTCTCTAGAACTGCTTTTATCTTTTTAAGACTTAATAAAACTACTTTTATGAAAGCTGGAGAAAGACTATTGATTATTACAGGCTAATATCTGAAGGACCCATGAAAGAATGGCAGGGTTTGTTGTTTGACTTTCCTAAACTAAGATTATTTTCAGAAAAAAAGAGAAACTATAAAATAATTACATGGCAATTGTAATTGTCAAGTAAATATGCTACTTAAAATAGTAATTTGAAATGTACTATTCAGTGTTGAGTAGCCAGATAATAGAAGAAAACTAGTCTTGTTAGTGATTTTGGCTTATGTAAATTTTCATTAGAAAGCTGCTCAATGCTTTTTTCACTGATACAACAAATTGGCTTGTTACTAGATTTCTGTACTTCAAGCTTCCTTTTCTAGGAAAAAACCTTTTTTTTTTCCTTAAGGAGTAATAGTTAAAAATACATGATTAATTGTTATTTTTTCCTTTTATCTTGCAGCAACGCACCTCTTGCTTTTTCCTCCAAAGTATGTTATATTAAGTTTCGTGAAGCATCGAGTGTTGGTGTGGCCCAGCATCTAACTAACACGGTTTTTATTGACAGAGCTTTGATAGTTGTACCCTGTGCAGAAGGTTGGTATTTTAGACATTCTTTCCCAATGTTGGTCTTTGTTGTGTCTGTTGTTTTATGCTTTCCATGTAAGGTGATGCTCTGTTGTTATTTTATTTTATTGCGTTTTGAAAAAAAGGCCTTGAAACAAAATTGAATGAAGAAAAACACAGTTATACATGTTTAATTGGAATTCAGCAATAGCAAAAAGATAGTTGGTTTAAGTTATGATAACTCAGGTTTTCATTGTTATTGCATATTTTTAAGGAAAAGAAAGGAATGTAATTCATTATATTTTGTGTTGGCAAGTATATTCGCACACAGAGTTCTCACTGAAGTCAATGGAGCCCTGAAAAGATTAAGTAATTTCCTGACACATAACATTGCAGTTTGAGTCGTAATGTGTCACCTTTGCTGTAGAGAGTTTTTTGGTGATTTGTGCTTTTTTAAAGATACTGATTATTTCTACATTTTTTTAGAGTGAATCCCAGTTTTTTCTTATAGACATGATATATTCATTTGGCCATTTTAAAGTCATCTAATCTAAGATATTTATCTTTCAAAATACTGTTTGAATATAACACTATAATAAACTAAATAAAATAAACTGCTAGTTTAATTTTTAAAAAGCATTTTTTCCTTATTGTTACTGTTGAAAATGTTACTTCAAGTGGGATAAAAAACTTTTCTTGTGTATATTGGTACTCCTTCTTTGCTTTGGATGTCGTTTAAATATGCAGTGATCTGTCCAGAAAGCTCCCATTACAAAATGTTCTTAAAACTCTTAATGAGATAAAATACTTGATGGATGCTAAATTGACAGATGGTCCTTTAACTGGCTCTGAAGCTGTGCTTTTACAGATGTGTTGAGTACCAGACAGTTTGTGTGGTTAGTACAAGCATCCTAGATTTGAATACAGTTACATAGAGCAGGGTTCTGTGGCAGGCATATCAATAGAGTTAGGCAGAACTTCATTGACTTCATTTGGATCACTGTGGAATTTAGCCTCAGACTGGTGCTGCACCTTTTACCTCTTTAAAATGGAATCATTCTAGCTGATGGAGTGAACCTGACTTTTAATTTGGTTGCTGTTTTGCCATGAACAGCAACATGTAGAGTAGTTGAACTGTAAACTGCAACAGATCAAGAAGTACCTCTTCTTAATGTTTCTATCTGCAAGAGTCAGGTTTTGGTTCAAAAAAACTACTATTGACTTCTTGCAATTTGTTAACAATGGTTCCAGAGTACCATTTTTCGGCATGTTTCTTGCATCATGATCTAGATAGTGTTCTGCACTATCTAGATATAGATGTGTATCTATAGATACGGTAGAGTGCTGCTATAATATTCATCTGGGACGTTATTAACAAACTGACAAGTCTCCAAAATTTCACAAACTATAAAAGTAGTTTCACTAAAGTTCATATTGACCTGCAGTGTGCTGCTTATTCTTGTAGCTTTCTTAGGCAGGCCATACAGCACATATATTTGTCATTGTAAAGCCTAGGTTTTTAGTTCCTTTTGTGTCTTGTTTTGGGGGCTCTTTGTTTTCATAGTTTTAACTTGTTCTTAAATTACAAATAGAATATTCCTGTATACAGAAATAATACTGCTGTATGCACTGGAAGCTCTGTAGAGGCTTAGGGGACCAGAGTCTCCAATTGCCCCTAAATAAACAGTCTGAAGATTATTCAGAATCTTAGTTTTATATTTCATCGATGAGATCTTAACAGTGGTTCAGTACTGCCAGAGAGGGAAGATGGCTGCCTAATGAGTGAACAACACTTCCTGGTGTTTTTCTTGTGATGAGATCACTGCCTGACATGATATGGCAACAGGCAGGTAAAGCTCTATTTTCCTGTGTCTTTTGTGGTAGACAGTGAATGAAAGGAGAATAAACCAAAATTCTAACAAATCTTTTTAAAAATCTACTCATAACTGGCTGATCAGGCATTACTGAGAAAACATTGTCACAGTTCAGAGTCATTCTGGACTCCACAGAAATGTATGCATAGTTAGGTGAACAAGTGATGAAGTTTTGAGGTCCCTTTTTTTTAATGTCAAAATACTGTTTATATTAGAATCAGTTATTTATAAAAAGATGTGAATTTAAACAAATTTAACTTTCTGATGAACTTAGTGTGTGGAATAAGTATGGCTTTGGAGACTGTGCCACAAGGGTTTTTTACTATGTATCATATGATGCATTGTTAATGGAGTCAGTGGAGTGGACCATGGGTTTTAAAAGTAGTGATGGCTTTTTATCCTACCAGGAGGTAAAATTATACCGCTGGCCAACAATGCCAGTAATAAAGCATTTAATGTGTGAAGTTAAACACAGAGGAGAGGTAAAATGGAAATCTGAAAGCCTGGTTCAAAAAAAAAAAAAAAAATCTGAAATTTGGAGTGTATTTAACAGTGGTAAATCAAGGAGGAAGTCGCTACAGAATGGTATCAATGAAAAGTATGTAACATTTGATGAACAATTGAACAAAAGTGTAATTGTAAATGAAGTAAGAGTATTAATCTGTGAAAATATGACTTTTTGTATGTGTGTATTGGTAGGTTTTTCTTTAAATATACTTTGAAAATGCAAAGGTTGAAAGCTAAACAAAGATGCCACCCTAATCTTTCTAAATTTTATGTCCACATTATCTGGTAGATGGATTTTGACTATTAATTTGGTTTTGTATGTTTTCTCTGTGTGATATTTGTGCATTATTAGATGACTAGACTGGCCAAGGCAGACCTGTTACACTTGCCTGAGTTAGGCATTGTTTGCCATGCCACTAAACCTGCCGCCAAGTGAAACCTTCATGGGGGAAATGAGATCGAAGTCTGACCTGCTGAAGATGGACGCCCTGTCTCTGTTTTTATTTTATTTTGCTTTCTTTCCTTTGTTTCTTTTATTTTTATTTTATTTTGTCCCTTTTTTGTTTTGTTCTGTTAAATCTCTTTCCCTTGTACTTGTGAACTGGTACTTCAGTTCTGTAAAATGATGTCTGTAAAGGGTTCACAGTGTTTGATTTTGAAGTTGACCTGGAGCTGCTTATGAATGGTGGATGGTATACAGAGAATTTAGAATATGATTAGTTTTTAATGCTCTGAATTAAGGATAAATTTGATTTGGAATTCTTTTAAGTATCTAAATTCAACAGATGAGTACATTGTGTCAAAAGACAGGAGAAGTGAAAAATTTATCAGTTCCAAGATATATTATTCCATATGTTGCACTTTTTAAGTTTGTATTGTAAAAGGACAGTTGAAACTATTACTTCTGGAGAAGGCAACTTTAGAAAGTAAAGCCATAATATTTCTCTGCTATTTTTCCTCAGCAGAGTGTTTTATGTTTCACCAGCTATTTAAAAGAAGGCTTACTATTTATGTCCAACATGATGATATAAAATAATTATTTCTGAAATTTCACTTTGATGAATATTGAATGTCATGAAATATTTGTTTGCTTCTGATGAAACCTTGCTCCAATGAGGTCAGTGGTAGTAAGATTTCATCCTTCTTTTTTCCTATAACTTTCAGAAAAAACTATTTACCACTCATAAGTACAATTGCAGCCTGAAGTTTTGGTTGGAGTGTGTTATGTGAGACATACTGTCTTTTAACACTGTTACTTGTGGAAGATTGAATCAATTCTCTTTGTGTGTGTGTGTGTGTGTGTGTTGCACTTTGACATGCTCTAGTGGTGATTATTTCAGGAAGAGGTTTAAAAAAACACTGAAGTCAGAAAAAAAGTGTTTTTCCAGTCATCTCAGAGTCTGAGAAGCCCTGGCAGTTCATGCTGGAGTGATTGAGATGGTTCTCATCCCTAAAGGATGTTTTTACTTCTCGTGAAACAGAAGCCCTGAAACAGAAGTGGTGGTGGACAAAGTGGTGTGTCTAGTCCTCAGGCATTGCTTTTCCCAGCCAACTGCACTGGGATCTCTTGGTTTCACTCCTTTCACCACACTCTGCACTGCAGCTGGGAAGAGCTTTGATTTGTGATGTTTGTTGGATTTGGCTGTGACAGTTGTAATTGCCAGTAGCTGTAATCTCTTTATTCCCTTCTGCTAGATCCAGAATCCAAACTAAGATTCATGAGTTGGATCTCATAGAAATCATTTTATTTCTAAGTGTACATGTTCCATTGGTGTAAAGTAGCAGGAAAATAATTAACTTTTTTAATGTTTAAAGTAGATTGTCATCTCTTCAGCATTTTTAAAACAAGCAAACTCATTGCAGAAGCAATTTTGAATGTGAGGATTAACTCTACAGGTTCACCACAAAGAGCTGGAAATTAATTTCTCTTGAGCACTTGAGGACTAAAAATACTGTGATTAGTACTTGTTTGATGCAGATGATTATGTTTAGTCTTCAGCATAATGGGTACTAGTATGGACTAGGTTGTCTAGGGCTCTTTAGACTGATGGTACAGAAGAGTAGCAATCACAACTATGTCTTTAGGCAATACTGGGGCTATGTACATTTCCTCCCAGATTCTTTTGCAAGGCGAAGAATCAATAAAAAAATGATCATAGAACCTGTAGCTTACTAAGCAGAAGAGCTTATAAGAAATCTGTCTAAGGATGTGGTGTAGATACAGCATATTTGACTGCTTCCCTCATTAGAAAATAAATATCTTCACCTCATTCTTATTCAGATTTTAAATACCATGTTCTAAAAATGAAAGTATTATTCTTAAACTATATTGTCGTAAATGGTTGCATTATAATGTGCAACATTTTAAGTGTATTTAGTGGGCTTGTATTTCCTTTACAAATACAATCATAGAGGTAAAACTGCAAAATTTAAAGCTTTTAACTCATGTGGTTATTTGGATTCACATATTAATTTGTTTTTCAAAGCTATTTAAAGAATATGAAGGTAGATATTCTAGATAATGAATTTTTTTTCCTTCTTCTTCACAAAGCGTTTTGTAGAATTTATTAAAATTCGCCCTGGTCATAAAAACTGGAAAAGTTACTCGGAAGAGACAGTGTCTTAGAATATACAGGCAAATTTTCAGGGTTCTGTCTGTAGAAATAGACCCTTTCTCATTCTTGAAAACAAAATAAATTAATCTTTCTTTGTGGTATAGAACTGACCAGCTTGATTTTGTATTTAAAATAGAACTTAACATTGTTGAAAGACCAAAGTATTCTGGAAATAATGCTGCAAACTTTACAATTTACATATGCATGCTGTTCATTCTGTGAGCTGCTATAGTGGTGAACTTACCTGAAATGTTCAGTGGATTTATTAGACAATGTTTCAGCAAGTTAATGATTACAGTTTTCTCAGTGCTATGGTCCATATACTAAAAGTTTAGGCTTCTACTGAAGTCACTTTATGAACTTGAGTCATTGTCTTAGTTATATGTGCCTAACTGAGCTCCTGTTTAAAAGGGCTAAATGCCTAAGCATTTTGTAAGTTTACCTGGTTAAGTGTGTATTGAATTGGCTGTATGTAAGTGCATACTTAAATTAGGCATATACTTATGTACAGTAGTGACCAAGGATCTCAGTTAGCATGCAGGCACACCACTACAAGAGCCATTTCTGCCATTGGATTTAATTGTGCCATGTCTCTTGATCCATAGAAACCTGCACGAGTAGCTGTTTAATTGCAAGATGCTCACTGTTCAGGATAAGTTCTGGTTCATTAGTAGTTTGAAAAAACTTTTAATACTTTGATATTCAGAAGAACTGATACATAATTCTATGCCTAATTTGCATGCACATCTGCTGGAACTGTATATTCAAAAGCCTGTTAATAGGCCTAAATATTAGGCAGGGTGCACAAAGTGCCTGATACTTTCGAGCAGTCAGGCAAATTAGGTACACCTCTCATTGCATGCCCGACTTCAAGACGAGATCTGTTAAGAGTGCTGAACATTGTGATGGTGGCTTAAATTCATGCATGTTTTTTAAAAAAGCCCTGGAAGTCATTATTGCACATTTTACTACTAAGTGCTAATAATTTTCCGATTTTTCTCCCTTAGATAGCAAAATCAAATGATTTTTTACATGTTAAGGAGCAAGGTGTCTCAAATATTAACATAAATAAAAATAAATGTAAATAGGAAGCATGGAAAAAAATGGGTACTGTTACTTTATCTTTTCTGTTCCATTCATGCTACATATAAATTAAGTTTCATTTAGATTTGTTTTGTCATTCGGTCATATCCAGCTGTAACCCAGACTTTCCTGCAGATCTGTAGAGCAGGTTTGCAGCACTTGTTTCTTGTCATTTTTTAAAGTAGTATGTTTTCTGTGGTGTCAGTTAGAATTCATATCACTAAACCTGCATGGTGTTTTGAAACCTATTTCAAATTTTCCTTTTTGATAAGAATATATATCAGTCTTCAGATTTTGGATTTAGATGTTTTGTAGTTAAAATGTGCAGTTTGAATCAAATCAGAAAACCACTGGCACAGCTTTTTATATCTTACTTGACTATTAAAGCAAGGTTTAAATAAGAACATTTACTTTATTAATATCCATGAAGTAATACCAAAGGACTCGACCAAAGTTGGTTAGCCTGATCAATTATGATTTTCTTCAATCTCAGTAAATTTAGAGTTAACTTACCAGTTTCAGATAAACTGAAGTGACTAGAATGTGAGAGTACAAATCTAAGTTTTTTCTACTCTTCCTTCCTCTACCTTCAACTTCACTTGTAGTATGTATTCTGTGCAGTCACAGTAGTTCAGTAGTTTATTATTTTATGTTTTATTTATTTTTACATTCTAATTAGGTAGCACCAGAGGAATAAAGAAAAGCACGAATTTCAATCAGCACATACTTTGGGGTTTTTTTCTTTCTTTTTTCTTTGTTTTATTTTCTTTTTTTTTCTCTTTTCTTTGTTTTTTTATTTCTCTTTTTTTTTTCTTTTGTTTTTTTTTCTTTCTTTTACTGATTTGGTTATTTGCCATTTCTGGGGATTAAACTTTAAAAAATGTTCTTCTTTTCTGTATCTGATGTTCTGTGTGCTATTAGTGATGCAGCCAACACGAACGGTTGTCATGTGTAAAACAACTTTCGATCACCGCGAAAACACCGCCCTGGGAAAGCGTCCATGCTTGATATCGTTTGGTTCATGAACGTTAAGTTTCCAGTACAGGTGACCCATAGCTCAAAGTGTTAAATAATTATATACATTATTCAGTTTTTAAAATAATAATCCATTAATGAGATTGCTAGTCTTTGAAGTTTTGCTCACTTTTGTTTTTCCTAATAGAGCAGGGTAAAAGGAAAAACTTAAGTTATTTGTTTCTTTGTAAGGATCTGGTAGATAGATTCATTGTTATTTATTACATTTTTAAATGCAAGGGTAATTGTAAAATCATAGAAAGACTAACATCTGGCTAGTGTTCCAACTCTGTGTAATGCTTTCATTTGCTTCTTCAGGTAAAATCCCAGATGAAGCCAAAGCCCTCTCTCTATTGGCGCCTGCTCCTACTATGACAAGTCTGATGCCTGGTGCAGGATTGCTTCCTATACCTACACCAACCCCCTTGACTACAGTAAGTTCATTGTTTATCATTTGTAGTTTTCTCTGTTCTCTGTAGCGTTTTTTGTGTACAGGATCAAAGGCTACCTAATCCATGGATGTTGCAGTGAGGGTTTAGCTGTAGTAACTCATGAGGACTGATCACAAGATGTCCATGTGCTGCCTTTCCAGGGTTTTTCTTTTGGATTCCTATTTTCCAAAATAGTGGGTAAATACTGGTTTTGGTTCTTGTTCTTTTTTAATTGCCATCCTACCCTGTAGGACCATTAATTTGATCCAATTAATTTGATTTATTATTCACTAACAAAAAAATTATTAAAGCCTAAGTTATATTAACAGCAGTTCTTCAGAGTATTAAAAGCTGCAGTAGACACTTTTACTTGATATCTCTGTGACAAGATTTTTGACTATTAGACTGTCTAATAATGTTTTCACTGTGAAAAGTAGAGGAGCTTGGTTCTGCTGTTTTTCCTTTTGCCTCTCTGTAAGCCTTTCTTGGCATCAGCAGGTTGCTGTGGTTTATTGAAGAAAAATTTAAGGTTAAAATAGAGTAGATTTTTCCTTTGTTACATAAAAAAGGTTCCGATGGCTTGTTAAGAATTCCCCACACTTTTTAGAAAATTCATTTCCTCAAAAGGCAGTTGTTTTTTGGGTAGAGAAAATTCACACCAGGAACTCAATGGACCAGTTTCGTAGTGATTTTTAAGTGATTTTTATAACATTTCACAAGAGAGTTTTCCAGTTCCAAACATGAAAAGCTGTATTTTTCTCTAGATATGAGTGGAAGAACTTAGACAGAATATTCTTTGCATTTCAACTGTAATTAATCTTGTCTTGGCTGATTCATTTGTCCAAAAGACACTTTGGTCCTTTTCATGACCCTGAGTGCTGGAACTTCCCTTCTTTCCTTGCTGGGCAAGATCTCAGCCATTCTTCATCTCACCCAAATACTTGTTTCAAAAAATTAAGACTACTAGCAGTGTCTGAAAGAATCCTACTGCATTTAATTGACTCTAAGCATTAGAACCTGTGTATTTTGTGGTTAATACATATTCCTGTCCAGATCTCTTTCATGTTAACTGATAACCCACAGAGTACCTTAAATATGGAAGCTTACTTCTTGGTAGAGTTTTCTGCTTTAGAAAAACCTGCTGTGCTGTGACCTTAAAGTGTATTTCTTATGTTCATTAGACCTTTTTTTGCAGAAATGCATCCAGGCAAACAAGCATTAAGAAGTGGAATATCTTTCACCAGTGCTTGGCTGCAAAGTGAATGCTGTGCTTGTGTTTTCCAGCTTGGTGTTTCACTTGGTACTTTAGGGGCTATACCAGCAGCAGCATTGGATCCTAACATTACAGCACTGGGAGAAATACCACAACCACCAATTATGGGAAATGTGGATCCATCCAAAATTGATGAAATCAGGAGAACAGTCTATGTTGGAAACTTGAATTCCCAGGTACCTTTTTTTTGTTTGTTTGTATTTATTTTGTTAGTATTGTGGAAATACTAACAGAAGGTGTGAAAATGTTATCTCTGAATTACATGTTTAAAGAGTTTCCATTAGTTAATGACAGCATGAATTTAAACATAACCCCCTAAATTTATTTTTTTTTATTATTCTTGATGTTTTGAATTTTGGAGGTTCATATGCTAGTCAGATTAGATCAGGCTTTGTCAGAATACCAGAGAATCCACTGTAGGTCAGTTAAAGAAACCTACTTCTAATTGTGTGTTATGATTAAATGTACAGTTTGGTTGTGTTAGATAAGCAATCCTCAGAAGTCATGAGATCATGGTAGCTGTCCACAGCACAGTGCAATTGCTTAGGTACAGTAAGATGTACCTAATAATATGTCCTACTGGAAGTTGCAAAATTAGCATAAATATCTTTCAGTTAGCAGCTTGGTTTTTCGAGAGGTGGTCTGATTAATTGAAAAATACTTGCTTTTGACTGATAGCAATATAAGTATTACATTTTGGGGTTTTTGACTTCTGGAGCAGCTACTGAGTGTGAAAGTACTATTGATTGTGATAAAATGAAACAAACTGGAAGCTAGAAGAAAACCACATAAATCTAAGTCCTTTAATATTGTTTGGATTCTTTTATTTTAGTTGATAAAAAGTTATAATTAGTAGCTTGGAAACAGGTATAAGGAAATTTCTTTCAGTTATTTCAGATTAGTTGCCTGAAAAGTGCAAAATCACATGCAAATTTCTTTCATTTTTTTACCTAGGTGAAGGACTAAGTGCTTGTGGCTGCACTATTTAAAATTGTAGAATATTCTTTAGATTAATGAAACTTAATGTAACATTCCCAAATTCATGTCACCTTTCTAATAATGATGACATGCCATTCCGAAAATCTGTAGCTTTTAGACTACCCAATATATTAGGTGTTTTTCACTGTACAGTTTACTTCAGCTGATCTCTTCAACTCTTTCTAGACTACAACAGCAGATCAGCTGCTTGAATTCTTTAAGCAAGTTGGAGAAGTCAAGTTTGTGCGAATGGCAGGTGATGAGACGCAACCAACACGATTTGCTTTTGTGGAATTTGCAGACCAAAATTCTGTACCTCGAGCTCTTGCCTTTAATGGAGTTATGTTTGGAGACCGGCCACTGAAGTAAGAAATTAATTATCCACAAGGCTGTTGAATGAGAGGTTTCTTTGTATCATTGTACGAGAATTTATGAGTTATGTGTAGCAAAATGCTGTGACTAATATTTTTTTCAGTGTGAGGACCTGTTGTTAACAAACCAAAACATTTTTATTAACTGAAATTTCACAGTTTGGTATACATTTCTCTCAATAGAATATGTATAGCATTGAGTAAAATACATTCATATTAATCTTGAGGTAGTGTAAGCTATACTAGTGAAAAAATCTTTGAAGTCCATGGTACTAATTAAGTTTTCAGTATGATGTGAATGTAGTTAGTAGGTGTTAATGTGGAGTTTTGATCTGAAATAGAGAAGTAACTTCCTAGACTTCTACTAAAAATATTTTAACACAAGAATATTGTGCTGCCTTTCTTTAAAAGTGGTAAGATTTCAAAGTATTAAAAGATACTTTGGAAACTTGGAACAGATGAGTGTTACAAATCTGTAGTTTTGCTGAACTTTTAAGTTTTGAATTGTACACTAAGTTGAGATGTTTTCCCTTCTTGTTTTTCATTTGCCCTGTTCAAATGTTTAAGAGTGAAAGGTTATTATTTTTCTTTAATTTAGGATAAATCACTCCAATAATGCAATAGTGAAGCCTCCTGAAATGACACCACAAGCTGCTGCCAAGGAGCTAGAAGAAGTGATGAAGAGAGTAAGGGAAGCCCAGTCTTTTATATCTGCTGCTATTGAGCCAGGTAGGTATATTGTGTTTATTACTGAACAGGCACATGTTTAACTTGGAACACATTTCTAAGAGCATTTTCAGATGCAAGACAAAGGTATCCAGAGGAATTCAGTACATGTTTGGGGAAAAAACCCAAAATAATCAATATTCTGTTCATGAATCTAAGCAGTGAAATGAAGCTTTTTATTTCATTTCAGATACATGTTCACTGAATGTTTTCAAACATGCAAATTTAATGCTAAATCAATACTTAACAATGGCACTTTTTAAATTAAGAGCACTTGAAAACGTTTAAAAGAAAATGCTTTCTTATTTTTGTTGTCCTTTAGCACCAATTAATGCCATAGTTTCACAATCAGAGTGAGCTAGCATGGTTCTGAGAGCAGTAATATTATGCTCTCCTTTATCTGCAGCAGGTTAATTTGGTTACTTTTTCATGGTGGCTCAAGCCTCTATGCATCCTCAAAGCAAATGGGATCAGAGAATGAATCTGGGATAAATATTAACATATTTTAAATGACTTGTTTTCATCCAGATTGTTTCCCTGTTCCTTGTTAACACTGAGATGCCAACTCAAGGAGGAAGGTGGTGTTGTGTTGAGAGGTTAGACAGGCATTCCAGTGGTGATTTATGCTGGCTTAAACTGATTGCAAAACCACGGCGTAAGAAAAATCTCAACTTAGTAAACTTCCTACTTCTTTTCATCAGCAACTTTTTGCCATTCTTCTTACTAACAAACCCAGATATTGCCTTGTGTTGGTTAGATAGTATGGAGTCTTGAGGGTTTTATGGGGGACGTTATTTTCTGCTGTGTTTTTTGGTTAGAAGTAAAATAACTCTAGCACTTTATCACTGTTAACCAACAGAATAACAATTAGACTCTGAACCATGATGAGCTCACTGTTAATGTTTCTACTGACTTTCTGGCCTTCGTCAGACTTTTCAGCCTGTTCTGTTCATCCTTTCCTCATACAAAACAGTGAGGAATAAAACTTCAGAATTTGTACAGTATTTGAATTATCTAAAAATACAGACAGTAATACTTATTTATATTTTATGCTTGTTTTCAAAATTATGCCTTCTAAATTTACTTTCTTTTTCTCAAGTTACTAAAAAAAAAAAACCAAGGTTATTATATTAAATAATAGACAAAAAAAAGGACATGTTATGATCTTGTGCATTGTGGCAGCAACATAAATCCCATTCATATTAGAGCTAGCTGTTTATAATTATCTGGTTTATGTGTACTGCTGCAGGATGGCTGCACTCAACGAGTATATGCAATGACTTTCTTGGATGTTTCTGAAGGATATTTGCAAAGAAGGAAGATGTGCAGAGAGTAGGCCCCTTGCAATATATGTGGTACATTCCACTTGTGCCAGATTGTTAACTGGGATCTTTAAATGTTCTGAGCTTACACTGCAAAGTGGTTTTTTCCTCTCAGAGTCTGGAAAGAGCAGTGAAAGAAAAGGCGGTCGATCTCGTTCCCATTCTCGTTCAGAATCCAGGTCTAGCTCAAAATCCCGATCTAGGAGGAAAAGATCGCACTCAAAACACAGGTATGCTGTTTGTTTCAGACTAAGATCATACTGAGATTTTTTGCATGATACTTGTTAGTGATATTTTTTAGTTATCAACAAGTATTCCTGTAGAAATTACTAACTTGCACCCGGCAGATGAGTGTAATCAGAAGCTTTGTCTCCGAATAGATACTCTTTTCTTCTTAATCCAAAATGTTTTTAGGATTACTTTCAGTTAAAACATACTACAAGGCACTTCCCGTGCCATGTACAGTAGTAAGTTCTCTGGGTTTTTGGTACATTTTATGTTTTGCACATTAGGCAGCATAGCCAAACAAAATGTTGTGACCTGTATCTTAAAGAGAAACCTGCATTTTGTGGATGTTGCATATAATTTACTGGTAACACCCTGAGCAGATAGGCTGGCTGGTTTTTGGTGTAGAATTTCCATTGTCCTCAAACTGTAAAAATTGAGTTAATAAATGCAGTGTTTTTATTACTGTCCTGTAAATGTGAAGCTATGTTTTTAAAAAGCACAGAGAAAAGGCTTCAGGAGTGGTTTCTTATTTTTCAGGTTTTGTTTGCTTAGCTAAATTTGTTCAGTTCTGAAACAGAAAATTGTTAGATCATTCTTTAAGTATAACCATTAAGATTTTTTTCTGAGAATGAAACAGCCTTGTTTTGTGATAATTATAAAGGCTTCAAAAAGGTCAAGATTCTTTCAATGTTAAGAGTATATACTGAAAACCTAGGTAAATCAATCTAAAGATACTTGGCTATGTTAAGGGAAAAAAAATATCCAACATTTGGAATGTTATTTGATTGCTTACACTTACAAAAGATGAGTGTTGTCCATATTGCAGCAACAGCTGTGATGCATCCTTTCATTCATGTCTTTAAATAAGTCTACTAGAATATTCTTAAATACAGAAAATCTGGTGAGAGGGAGTTATCAGTTACACTAATAAATATGATGCAAGTGTAGGCTTCAATTTTGCAATAGCAGGAAACCGCAGCATGTGTTTTCTAATGACTTCAAAATGTTAAGTACCTTTTTAATGCAAGAAGGACCATTTGGTCACTTCTTTATTGGTTGCTTTTCTGCTATATCCCTAATTCAAGGCATAACTCAAAAACAAACTGTTTTTTGTGTAACCATTGAGTAATTTCAGTATTACCTTGTTTTGTCTCAAACCAAGTGGAATTTTAGAAGATAAGCACATTTTTTTAAAATGTGGAAAACCTATTCTTTAAATAAATGTTAATTATTATGATTTACCACATTTTGTTAAATTGTTTAATATCGCTACTGTCAGTTTTGAGAAGATGCTGAAAAAAAGCCAGTCTGATCTGGTGAGGAATCTTCATCCATAAAAATAATCTATCCTTACTGCTTTCCTGTTTTACTGTTTTATATAACATCATTTTCATCTCTGGGACAAAAAATTTATTGAAGGTTGTGCTTTAATTCTGCTATAATTAACTGGCCTTGCAGTTGAATTGTATTTCTCTGGTGGTAAAAACAAAGCTGTGGGTAAAAATGGCTTCCCCTCCTCTTGGTATATATTATTGATGCCATTTGGGACTACTTAAAAACAGACACCAGACAAAATTAAGGGAATAAAAAGTTATTATATTTATTGAAGGGCCTTCAGGTACATTTAGGGCAGACAAAACCCCCCCAGGGGCTACACCCAAAATGGACGATGGGTCATAGGTTTTCACACTTTTTTTAGTCCATTTGCATTTTGGAGTTTAATCTTCTAATTACAGCTTCAGGTAATAAAGTCATTTACCCCAAGTTTGCTCTCCCCCCAACTCACTTTTGTTTACATTTCTCGGAGCCTGAAAATGTAAGGTGTCCTTGATTCCCAGGCCTAGAGAGGAATTGTTATGTCTGACCAAAATGGGAGAAGAGTAGCTAACATTCTGTATGGAGTAAATACACTAAAGAATTGCAAGACTGCAAGTGTATGAAAAATAAAAAAATCTAAAATCCTAAGGCATCATTACGCTGTGTGTCTTGAGCTGTGGAAGGTAGGTGCAACTGTTACTTTTTGTACCTCGAAGTTCTTCAGGTTTTATTGAGTAATACAGGTGATCTTTCTGTCTGTGGTAAGTTAAACTTTGTGGTACCTTGTGAAGCCAAGTATCCAATGATGTGGTTTTTTGAAACTTAATGTGAAAACTCGGCTTTTTATTTTGCTTCCCTGGGGAAAAGGGTCTTCCAAAGACAGTATTTTGGAAAAAAATTATAAAGTGTTCTTCATCAAATCTGCATAAAACTTTTTTCTTCCTCTTCCTCTGTATCTGCACTTTAATTGCAGCTGATATCTATGCTAAGAGATCCTTTTACATGGAAAGGATCTTGACTAAAAGCTGCATCACATATCATCGGGATTTTTTATAAATTTAAATTATAAGAATGGCAAACAGAGCAAAATTAGATTGTTGCAGTCAAAGTCATCCTTCTTTGATGACTAACACTTCAGTAAATAACTAGGCCTGGAAAGGAAATAAAATGTAACTAATTATTATTGCTAGAAATTGTCAGAGATTTTATGCAGTGTTATTTCATAAGAAAAACTGTTGTAAATTATATTAACTTGTGTTTTCCAGATTCATGGAGATTATTAGGAAACACTGGTATAACTTAAATGGTTTCAAAGTAGAGCATGTACACCTAGTGAAGCATAAAGTATCCATATTTGCAAAAACATTTGCAGACAGGATGTTACTAAGGTGTCATATAATACTATGTGGTGACACAAAACACGTATACTGTCATTTTGTTTGTTGACTTAATTTGTATGAAGTTTCAATATTAAAATTCTTCTGGCATTCTTCATTTAGAAGTAGATCTGGCAACAGGTCTCTCTCAAGACACAAGGACAGACGCAGATCCCGAAGTCCCCTGAAAAAACGATCTAGATCTACAGAAAGACGGAAATCAAGAAGTCGCTCTCGTTCTCGGTGAGTTCTGTTCCACTAAATGGTACTGTTAGTTCACAATACAGGTTTTGAAAAAAAAAAATTAACAAACCTTTTAGGTGACCCCAAAGGGTGGAGTCTCATCCGTGGGACAAAAGGATAGAAAGTGAATTTTAATACTGAGTCTAGCAGTCTTGGCTAGGATACAGTTAATTTTCTTTCTTGTAACCTTATGGTGCCTCCAGGGATTCAATGATCATTTTGAGGCACTTGAACTTTGATACTCTCATCTACATTTGTACTAACATATAAAAAGAGTTACTGAAAAGAGTACTTTTGTCAGGCTACAATCAATAATTAAGGAATATCCTGTGTACCTTGTGAACCCATAAAAACGTGGATGCTTGTTTGATGTGTATCTGTTGAGAAGGTTGTGCTCAGACTGACCTGATTCTGTATTGTGAGAACATGTATAAAGTTCTTGTGAAAGACCTTTTATTTTCATCTTTGACTTTTCTCATATGTCAGATAGCAGGAACAAATGCATGTTGGTTGTATGGCATATATGTATGTCAGGATGTAATATGTGTGTATTTTATCTAGTTTATTAGTTTTTATGTCTGATCATCTAATTACTAAACTGAAATTTTAACAAGATTATAGCATAATTTTTTGAGAGATGAAGTAGTGAATAAGTTCAAACCAAAAGTGCCTGTGAAAATAGCTTCTTGAATGCAAGTCTTGGTATGTTCTTAGTTTAATTTCTGTAATTCCCTTGATTTATTTAAAGAGAGATTTGTGCTTAGGTTGTGCAGCTGCTTCTTGTTCTGAGATAAGTTTTGTGGGAAAGAGAGCTGCAGATCTGTGGACCTATGTGGAAACAAAACTAGGCTGTGTAGATTTTATTGGTGGATCCTTTTGATTCTCTGTTTCTGTTCTCTGGAGCTTCTTGAGACATCTGCTCGCTGGAAGGGGAAAGTCCAGTGAAATCTCTGTGATAAATTAACTAGAAGACATTTATTGGGAGGTTGTAAGGCTGGTTATTGTGGGGAATGTGTGCTATTTCATCTTCATGATGTTACATTCCATTTCTGAGACTCCTAACAAGTACTTGACAGAACCTGATGGGAATCAAAGTTGTCAGGTCATAAAGCATACAACAGTCTGCTGTTTATTTGCAGTTGAGAAGAAGATACAGCCAAACACTTCTTCAGTTTGAGGAAAGTTTGAGTGCTTAGGACCTTTCATGTGAGAAGGAGTCTCTTTTAGAATCTGTAAAAATCTAGAATAGATACCAATACCAGGTAACTTCTGTCAGTCTGGTTCTTCTTGACACAATAAGGTCTGCTAATCAATTTGTCCTGTACTTCTTTCTCCTGTTTCTCTGAACAATTGTTCTTTCATTATGTGTCTCTATACTAAAGAGGAAAGATGGAATCTTGCATTTTCAAGTAGTCCTATACTAAAATGTAATCTTCCAACCAATTGTTAGCTAATTAGTTTTTGTTTGACTTGATGACTTGAAATCAGATGGAATTTTCTTCATTGTTCTTTTTATGAACATGTATCATATTTCCTGTCCCAAAGAAGCTGTTTTCCTTCCTTCTGTTTTTACTGTGCTACTGTTTTACTGTAGCATTTATGTTAATAAATATGAAAAATGTAATTTTTCAGTAATTTTCAAATTCATAATACCATTATGGATGGTTGAATCGTCTTGCTTGAATTTTGATCTTATATTTGTCTTTTAAGGGAATCTGGTGACATTTTGCCCATGTTTTCTTTTTATTACTATGTATTAAGTGTTGTTGGACTTCCAAGAAGTTCAAGGATATCTGTGTGAGAGAAAACTGTAGAATATAAAGTCTTCGGTCAGTCAGCTGTCATTATTCATCTCGCAGTGATTAATCTGAAGGTGATTTTATGTGGATACATTCTTAGTAAAGAGTGGATTTACAGGTTGTAGTGTTTGTCTCACTCCTGGCAAAATATAGAAAACTTATATATGTATCATTGTGTAACTGTGAGGTGAAGAGACACATTCTCTACATAGTAGCATCACTTCAGAGATAGTGGTTTGATTTGGTTATGGCCTCAACTTCTCCATTTTGGTTTCCAAATTTTTCCTGGCTGTGTATTTCCTAGCTATTTATAGCTTTCTCTTATTGTGAACAGGGGTGAAAAATTAAAATATTGAAGAATTACTATTTTCTAACATAGACACACATTTTATCTTGATGTATACTAAAAAGTTAGTCATAATTTTAATTGGAAAGTTCAAAGATGAATTAATGGGCTTGTGTTTGGCTTTTCACAGGGACAAGAAAAGAGACAAGGAAAAGATCAAGGAAAAAGAAAAGGCCAAAGAAAAAGACAGAGACCGAGACAAAGAGAAGGATAGGGATCGAGACAAAGACAGGGAGAGAGAGCGAGATAAAGAGAGAAATAGGGAAAAGGACAAAGAGAGAGATAAAGAGCGAAGCAAAGATAGAGAGAGAGCCCGAGACAAAGATAGGGACAAGGATAAAGATAGGGACCGGGAAAAGGAAAAAGATAAAGACAAGGAAAAAGACAAAGAAGAGGTAGATCAGAACAAAGAAAAAGAAGATGCTGAGAAAGAAGGAGAGAAGGACAGAGAGAAGATTAAGGACAAGGAGGGAGATAAAGACAAAGGAGGGGACAAAGAAAAGGACAGAGACAAAGAGAAGGAAAAAGATGGGGATAAGGAGAAGGAGCGAGAAAAAGAGAGAGATGATAAAAAGAAGAAAGATAAGAGATCCAGAACACCCCCAAGAAGCTATAGCTCTTCAAGAAGATCTCGTAGCTCCAGCAGGTTTGTTTAGAATTTTTCATGCTTGCTTTTTTTTGACTTGTCAGATCAGTGAGGCACCATCCTAATTTTTATGTATTGGTATCACCATGTCTCTTACTAAGTAATTTTGTATTATCTGTTTTGTTAAATCTGCAGATTTTTCTTTAAAGCAACTTCTTTTATAAAAAGCTCGATATGATGCCTTATAGAACAGAGTTTCTTGTTGGGCTGCTGGTACTTGGCTTTCACATAACCATATTATATAAACCTTGAGGACAGTAATCAGATGATTCATGTGCCATTTCTGTGTGTTACAGACAGACAAAAGTTCTGACCAACATCACATGCATCATCTTTGCCCTGATGAAAGTTTGAGTCACTGTTATATAATTCTTCTATTACTTACATACTTCAGCATTTTGGTCTGTAGATCTTGCAAACAGTTGTTTGCTAATATTTGCCTGTCTTTGGCTGAACAGCTGAACTGCAAGGAAGCAAGCATGTCGCTTGGCTGGCTATCCTTTCACAAAGTGAATGTATCTCAGTTGGATGACATGGACATGTTGTTTATCGGACTAGATGGCCAGCTGTAAGTTAAAAGTAACATTCCTCAATGGCTGCAAACAGTAAGCAGGAAAACAATAAAGTTAATGTAGCTGTTGATTTTGGCTCTGAGGGGAGCTTAACTGGCAGGAAGTCTGGATAAATTCATTACAGCATAAAGAAGCTGGGAGATTTATAATCAATCTCTGTAAGCAAACTCAGGCATATTCTAAAAGCATTGCAGCTAAGTTAAATTTAGAAGCATGGGTGGATAAGGTCCCTTCTGTTACATCAGGAATTAGGGAGTTCAGTAGTATTGTATCAGATAGAAGTACCAACTTTTATCTGTATCCTTAAGATAATGAAATGCTGAATGAATTGGACAAGTTACGCCTATTGTAATAATATTACTAGGCAAGAGCAGAATTTCTCTAGTCCTCAAAATTCATCAGTACAGGGTTTGTAGAACGCAAAAAAGGGTGTAATGGTTCCTGAACATTGTGTTTGTGTTATGAGGTTTATGGGCAAAACACTCTTTCTTCCTTAAGCATATGCAGCTTTCTATTTAAATGAGTGAAAGACCCACATAAAGATACTTCTATCAGCTTTGAAACCGTATTTTTCAGTCCATGGGATTCACAGTGGTGAATTGGATAATTGCAGAAAAATAAGGGTTTCACAATATTTAGCTTATATAGGAACCTTGGTGGAAAACCAGGTTTCTAGTGCCAAATAGTAAGTGTAGTTAGCTGGGTGTTACCAAAACCTGATCCTCTAGTTTGCAATAATATTTTGATATATGGGAATATATGGGAAGGCTCCAATGTCATGTACTTGAGCAAAGAATTCTTGTGAAAATTAGTGCATTTCTTCTAGAGCGAAGCACAAAACTGTACTTTGGTATGATGCAGATCTTGTTAAACACAGGCAGTGTTCTTTTGAGGCTGGAAGTTGAGAAAATACACTTTTTGTTACAGATTTACAGTTTTTTCTTCAGATATAACTATCCTTAGAGCGTCAGTCCAGAGGCCAATACTGGTGAATGTCGTTCTCAGGGACTTAGTGGGACAGGGTGCATTCTCTGTAGCTTTGCAAACAACAGAGAAACAGCTGGAGGTTGGCTGATCTGGCATTTAGAGAAACCTCAGCAGATGGGAGAAATGGACTGATAGTCATCTCTTGGAGCTGAACAAAGAGAAAGGACAAGTCCTGCACTTGGGCAGGAATAATGCTATCACGCCAGTATAGCATTGAGACTCACTGTCTGGAAGGCTGGGTGGCAGGTTCTTGCTCTCCTCCATCCAAAAATCTAACTGGATATGGCCCTGAATAATTACTCTGATTGACCCTTTGTAAGGTGAAGAAGGGATAGGTTGGCCTAAGTCATCTTCAGAGAGTTCTTCCAGCTTCAGTTACCATAGTAACCTCAGTAACTCTGAAAAGTAATTTTGAGTAGGTTGGGTTACAGTAGGGGTCTCTCTTTGGTGATGGACATTGCATGGTTGAAACGGTTGCAGACCTTTCTGGTGAAGATTACTCAACAGATTGGCATTTCAGTTGCCTGAAATTTCAGTATAGCAGTTGACTGCTGATCATGTAAAATGTAAATGTAAAATATGGTGCAAATAGTCATCTTTGTGGAGAAGAGGGGAAGGTGGAATAGGACATACAAGACCTTCTAAGAACTAGAAGATAGCTGACCTTGCTTTGCTGACAGACTGTTTTCAAGTACTGGAATTAAGATTCATGATTCCTAGCTGAAAGGAGACAGACCAGGGGAAAAGAAGTCAGTTGGAAAAGGAGCTATCTTACAGGCTAGCAGAGCCAATAGCATCAGATGACATGCAGAATGTTATTTCCTTGTATAATTAAGAGACATAGGATCCCTATCAAAGTATTCAGAACTTGTTTTTCTTAAATTTCGCTGTGTTAGTGTTGTGTAAGAGATTTAATGAAATGGGTGCACAAAAATCTTAGGTACAAATGTAATAGAGATGAGAACAAATGTAGTAAGACACTTATAATTCTTCAACTTGAAATAAGAAAAGTGGCAACTGAAGATAAAATTTCATGAATAAGCAGTTTCTAGTTTGAACAAAATTGCTGAAGCACTTGGTTTGTATGCTGGAAAGCAAAACTAAGTGGGAATATAGTTAGTGTAGCTGAATTGGCAGGACTGAGGGAGAATAATCAATTTCCAGTATCCTCAGTTAAATAAAGGTGATGATTAGTGTGGAGATGTTAAAAATAAAATGCATGTTGACTAGTGAACGGCTGATTAGTGACTGTGTTATTTACTTAATGATTTTGAGGCAGTTTTATAT
Source organism: Parus major (assembly GCF_001522545.3). Taxonomy (NCBI): domain Eukaryota; kingdom Metazoa; phylum Chordata; class Aves; order Passeriformes; family Paridae; genus Parus; species Parus major. Next base: position 20,566,405 of record NC_031799.1, read on the forward strand.
TTTTGTTTATCAAAGATAAAAGCTTGCTGAACAAAGTACTTCAGAAATCTTGTCCTGTGCAGCTTCAGGAGGTCACTGTCTTGGTTTTGATTGTAAGAGAATTAAAATTTCTTTCTTACTAGCAGCTGGTACGGTGCTGGAGTTTTCCTTTTTTCCTGCTTATTCTCCTTCCCTGGTGGGGTTGGGGGTATTGAGGTTGAGGAGCAAAGGGGGCAAAAGAAGGCAGGAAATGCCACTCAGGATTTAATTGTCATTTGGGGTTAAACCATGGCAGTTCTTTTTTGACTTCTCTTTTCCTCATCTGTCCTTCCTTGTTCAGTCTTGTTAGGCTTTACAAGTCTCTGCTTTGAGAGTTGAGGAAAGAGCATATTAGTAATTAAAACAAAATAAAATAATTATAGTAATAATTGTAGTGGAAAGAACAGAGGGGAATAATGCCCAAGACAAACAAGTCATGCACTGCACAATTGCTCACCCCTCATGGAATTTTATCCAGTTGGGTCAACTTTCCTGGCCATGCTCCCTCCCAGTGTCTTGTGTACATGCTTGCTTGAGCATGGAAAACAGAAGTCCTCGATTTTAGGATAAGTAGCAACTAAAACATCAGTGTATTATCAACATCATTCTCATACTGAATCTGAACACAGCACCATTCCAGCTACTAGAAAGAAAATTATCCTGGCCAAATCAAGAAGTCACAGTAGATGGTATTGTCCGAGTATCAATCCATATAGTGATATTGGCTGTCACTTAATGTACTTATTAGATAAGTATTGATTTCTTAGCTTTTCTAAATACTGAAGATAAAAACATTCACAAATTGCAGAAGCTGTTATCCATATCCATAGCTTTTGTGTTGTATCTAGAAGTAAGCTTTAAACTTCCCTATTTTGTCTTCAACTGGTCTTTGAATCTGCTTTTCCTGCTTTACAAAGAGTTGATAGGAAAAAATAATCTTGACAGACGGGTTCTGCATTTATATTAATTGAAGTTGTACTGGCTCAGTTTTTGCTTTAATTTAATGTGTGCTTCAGTATAAACGACCAGTTATTTCATGTTTTGCGGTATTCAAGATCAGACTCCATTATGGCAACTTTAGAAAACTCCATTTAGTTATGTAAAACATACCAAGCTTTTCCATGTATTACAGAGTGATGACATTCTGTTTGCTAAGCAAGGACTGCTAGAAGAACAATGTATTTTATTTATTCTGACTTTGACAACAGCTTGGGCTTCGTTTTTCCCTGTTTTCCTCTAAATCAACTAATTCTAGCTTATATATTTAGGATTTAAATTTCAGTCAGGTTAAACTGAAGTTGCAGTGGTCTTCAGGTTGTATATTAGTTACATTTTGAAATTCATATTGCTCAAGTTACACCTTTTGTCTTAATATGGCTCTTCACTTAACAGAACTATTTTCCTGACTGAAGAAACTTCTAACTGATACAGTATTACCAAATTCAGTGTGTTTTCTTTGTTATCAAGCACAAAAGAATTAAAAAAACTTTTTTTGAGAGAGCACATCCTTTTTTTCCTACTTTGGCCTTTCCTTTCCCACTAAATAAGTATACAAAGTTTTTTTTAGTTCATACAGTTCATATTTTGTTGATAATATAGACTGTCGAATTCAGTGGATGTGTTAGATCATTTTAAGAATTTTCTACCTCCTTTATTATTTTTGGGTTTTGATGATATTGAATTTCTTGGTCCTGTAGAGAAAGGCGTAAAAGGAAGAGCAGAAGTCCCTCCAAATCTCCTAAAACATCAAAAACAGCAAAAAGAAAGTCTTCACGAAGTCCTTCTCCAAGAAGGTCAGTTTGATATAAACACAGAAGTTAAAGACCAGTAAAGAAGGAAGAATTTATAGTAGATTCTCTGGTTTTACTACCTTTATGGTAATGATTTCCAATGATTTCAGTTGGCCAGTATGATTCAGTTTTAATTTAACTCAAAACTTAAACCAGTTTGAGCTCTGGTATTCTTCAATGACATGGTTTCAAATAGATCAGCAGTGCAAATTGTTTCAAATCAATAAAATCCCTTCATCTGACAAAGATTAATTTTCTTTTTTCTGTGCAAATACAGTGCATAGTGGTCATATGCGCTGTTTAGCTCTCTTCAGCCAAAAAAAATCCCATTATCTTTGGGAAGGGTTTTTTTGTTAAATTTTGGGAGGTTTTTTGAAAGTCCATTCTGGGGGTTTAGTTTGCAGTCAAATGGTTTGAAGTTTGTTGTAGTTGGATTAAATCCTAATTTGAATAAAAAATTTCTGAAACAGAAACAAGAAAGAAAAGAAAAGAGAAAGAGATACAAATAATGAAAGAAGAGAAAGAGAACGCTCCACTTCCAAGAAAAAAAGTAGTAAAGAAAAAGAGGGAAAGGAGAAATCTGACAAAAGCACCACTGCTTTTAAGGTAAGTATGTGTCACCAAGTGATCAGCAGAATGAAGTGGTTGGTAGTGAAACAATTACTGAAATTCTCTCTGCACTATTTCTTTCTTTTACTCCCTTCTTTTTCTCCTGTTCCTTACCAAACTAGTGCTATTTAGTGTTTGCTAGTTGGGTTTAGTAGGCCAGTTTAAGTCTATATATTTGAACTTCAGTTGACCTGTAGGAGTTTGTGTGCTTCGGTTACAGAAACATCTTGTTTCTCTTTTATGTTGTGTTCCCTGTGTTAGGACTTGCCTGGCTCCCTACTTTTAGGAGCAGACAGATCATTGACTAACAAGCAGTGTTCATGGGCAGCTTGACTGTCAAACTGAAAAGATTAGATTTTAAATAAACTCATGATGCAGTTCAAACTCTCCCTCATTGAATTGGTCCTGGTCTGTATATTGGATTCTATAAGAGTAAAATTGAAGAGATGTGAAATAGTATAGGATTTTCCCCTGCAAAATGGAAGGTACTGCAATTAAAAAAAGAAACCTCTTCAATTTGTTTAATCCTGGAATTTGAATAGCAGCACATCTTTAAAGAGTAGTTTTTTGTGCTCAGAATTATTCAGCTGTTACAAAACACCTGGTTTAGATGACTGTTCAAATGAATGAGTAAGAATCTTGCCCAAGAACTCCCTCAAAATGCATCAGATATCTGGCAAAAAATAAGACAGAAAAAGTTAAGTCCTGTTCTATTTTAAAAATCTTGGTGAAATCTTAATTTCTGGAACTGTTTCTCATATGTTGCATGGTGCCACTTGTTCTATAACTTTATATATGACTTTATTGTAGTTAATAAAGACTATTGTTAACTATAATAATAATAATATGTATTGCAATCGAGTACAATAAAATGAAATAGAATACAATGAGTATTTCATAATACACATTACTATAGATTATAATATATATAAAATATATATTACATATATTATAATATATAGTAACAGTTGTTCCATACTTTATGGCATAATTTCTTGGGTGATGGGTTGTTATGAGTGCTGAACTTCAGCCAACTGAAAAAAAAGCTTATTTTAAAAAAAGGCAGGGGCAAAGAAGCTCACACCTTTGTTCTAAAATTTGCAGAGACAAGATATACATGTAAAAATTGAAACAATAAAATGACCAAGAGTTGATTGGAAGTCATAGCCTATAATGCTAAGAATATTATTTTGTTGTCAAATAATTTTATCTTTGGTAGGACAAAGATAACAATAAAGAAGACCAGAATTTGGAAACTGACAAGGAAGTAGAAAATAGAGATACACAAAGGACAGATGAAGTCAAGCTACAGCAGAACGGGAACTGTCAACCAGATGAAGAAAACCTCTCAATTAAAATGGAAGAGGTTTAATGCAAAGAATGGACTTCTAATTCAACTAAGGAATGAAATCCAAAGCATTTTATTTCCCAGAATGAGGAAGAAAATGTCAAAGCAATCAACCTGAATGTGTTGATAGTACTAGTAGCTCCTCCAATTCTTGTGATAGCTTTGTTGTCTTCTTGCTGTAAAGCAAGAGAGCACAGACCAGTAGCTAATACCATGAAAAGGCAGATGCCATCAGAACTATTCATCTCTGAAAATCCATGCATTTCCATGATGGCTGTACTTGTAAAATGATTTATGTTAAGTTTTACTATAAGCTGTTACAAATAACTAGGAACTGAAAGATGTAAACCTGTACTTCCCCAAAAAAGCTGAAGATATGCATTGAAGGGTGTTTAAAATATTGCTTGTTGATGCCTTTTCTATTGTTTTGCCCTGTAGGTTAAAAAAATCCACAAAAACTTTAATGTGTGCTGTTTGATGTGCTTGAAAATGGTGCATAAATATACACACTTTCTTTCCTTGTAAATGACAACTGTAGGGAAAGGGGGTTTAAGCATAAACACGGTTTTACTATTCTTATGTTAAATACTCACAGATTAATGTTTTTCATTTGCTCACTGCTTGAGATTCTTAGGGTTTCTTATTTAAAATAATTTCTTACTAATACCCCTGAAATTAATATTTCTTTTAAGGTATTTGAACGGTGCATGCGCTTTTTCTGTTCCTAAAAGGAATGTTGTCATGTTGTAGATGTTAGGTTAGCTTACAGGGTTATTTTGGAGTTGTTTTGTTTTGTTGTTTTCTTTGTCCTTAGAGAAGTGAGCACATCTATATGACAATACCAGAACTTACAGCTTTGTTTTGCAATGTACTGCAGTGTGTCTGTTCAGCTAAAAATAGTACAGGTGCCATTAAGAAAATAATTTTTTCCTTTTGGTTAAAAAAATACGGGAGCACAAGCAGAAGCTTTAGTGCCTTCTTAAAATGTGGTATTTTCTAGAAATGTATATGTGCTGTTACACATTTTCAGCTAAATCTTACATGATCTCTCTTGCTACTTTGCCACCACCATACTGTAGACAAAAATGCAAGTGACTTGCCAGAATGGTTGTTTGATTCACTTGTTAAAATACTGAAGCTCCATTTTACGTTTATTTTTTATTCTTAGAAGAGATTTTTGAATAAGAGAAAAGATTTCATTTGGGGACCACCACTGTACAAAGTAATAGCTGAATACAAAGTGTGCTCTGATCACCTGCATCAAAGAAAGCCCTTAAAACATTTAATATACATTTGGATGGCCTTAATCGTTACCTCTCTGTTATTTTCTCTGATACCTGTTGGGGGATATAAAAGGAATGGCATGCACAGAAATGGGGGATAAATAATTTGAGGAAGAAGGTTCTAATTTACACAGGGCTTACATAGTAGAGATTCTTTTATCATTTCTTGTGGAGAAAGCGTACAAGAAGGGAGTGACGAAACAAGTGTTTTTGTCATGGCAAAACATGGCTTTTGTTTTCTGGAGTAATTTAATTGGTTACATGAGATTTCTGATAAGTTACACTTCTAAGACATAATTATACCTAAAATCGCGTAGATTATTTTTATTACTACTATTTTAATGCAATCAAATTACTTAATTGCCTTACCTCATGGGAAGTGTTATTTCAGTTAAAATAAAAAACTACATGTATTGGCTATTTGCTTTTTACTTGTTTTACTTTTCTTCTACATAGTTAATTTTTTTCAGTGGAAGGGAAGCATATTATAGGGAATGAAAACTTTGCCCAATTGCTAAGGTAATGAAATCCAATTTGATTGTGAAGCTGCTTAATCACTCCCATTTTTTTATAAGATTTTATGTTCTTGCCACTGTGTACATTTAAGACAACAGAAAATGCTTTACCATGTAAAGTATAGAACAGCCATTTTTGTGATGTATAAGCCACATGCTGTTGGCTGGTAAACAGCTAATTCTGATAAAAGAATAAAAAAAATCTGTATGCTTACAGGAAGACTGTGAAAGATTGTGTCTTGCAACAACAGCTGTCTTATTTATGATGTGTAAGTAGCATAGAGCAAAGAGATTGTTTGTATACTTGTTATCTTTGGTACCATTTCACTAATAAAATAAGTATTTTAGAGGGATGTTTCTGCTGGTACATACTTATTAAAGGAATATTTTTAGACCACCTGGTCTTATTCATAGAGCTTCTTTCATTTGAAATGTAGAAATTAGTGAAAACATACATGTATTATTTATGTTTTCATTGAAAAGCTAAATTTCTCTATTGGGAAGAACTAGAATTCCTTCAGCGTATCCTGTTTTAGCTGGTAGTAGTTTGGTTTCTTGGGTTTTGTTGCCCTGAAATAGTATAGCTCTATGACGTATCAGTTATAAAATATTTAAAGGATTGCTTACACTTAGCCGAGAAACATGCATTTGGAAGTTAATAGTTACGGATGGCAGCCTTAATTTACTAGCTAGCTTATCACATGTGTGGAGCTGTATACAGCATGTTGTTATATTGTATGTTTATTGTGGTTCCCTTACAAAAAGTATCTTGGGGGTTTTTAGGGTTTATGTTAAGGAAAAAGCAGCAACCAGCCACCAAATATACAGATTTCCTCCCCTCCTCAAGTCATACTTTCTTGCAAATACTGTATTTTCTGGTTTTGTTTTGTAAATACTGTGTGGATCTGTGAGGTAGTTAGCAATCTGTCTTACCAGGTGTTCCTAAAAAGCCACTTCTGGAGAACTATTAATCAATAAAAATGCTTATTTCTGCAGAGAGTAGCGCACTTATGAACTGGTAGCATGGCACAGTAATGAAGTTCCAGCCTGCTCCTACAGGATTGAGTGAATCATCCACTGAATGTGTCCATCTTCCATGACAAGTCCATTGCCTTCATCATTAGCAAGCTTATGTGCTGTGCTACTGCGTCAGACCATTTGGTTTTGCACTTTGTAAATGGTAGAGGTTTTGAGAAGTGTGGTTTATGATAGCTGTATTGTTTTACATGTAGTTTCATCTGAATCAGCCCTTACTTGAAAGTGTAAATTACTCGGAAGAGTTTTATATGTTGCCATTTTGCTAAGATCGCATAAAGCACATAAACATAACTTTCCATTAGTGCCCATAGCTATTTTCTCAAGAGGGTTCTGGATAACAGACAGGATTTTTCTTTGCATTCTGAAAGAAGGTAGCAGAAGAGAACTGCTTGATGGATCAAGCAGGATGTCAAACTCAAAATAGAGGTGTCTGTGGCTTATATGATTGCATCAGAGTCAATGGATTCACACAGGTGTGAGGCATGGAATTTTATTTGCAAACACCAACAGTAGTATATTATGTAAAGAGTTCTTAGTTTTCATATGTTGGAATTGGAACTAGGGGTTATAAAAGCACTTGCTTAGAAACTAGAAATATATGAAAAATGCTTGGGAAATGATTGAGATGTGGGTTTTGCCTATTCAGTAATCACCTGCTAATTTTTTTGATGGCAGTTTCACATAGATAGATATGTCTGAACTAGCTTTATATTAGTGGGCTGACAGCAGCCTATACACAGCTTGGATTTTGAAATGAGCTGTGGACACTCCAGTGCCATTTACACTTGTGGAATGAAGTTAAATTTGTAGTTTGTAGTGTGCTTTACATTGCTTGATAGTGTTCTCTGGCCCTGTTACACGTTAGGCAATACCTGAAATTACTTTGAAACTCTTCAGATCTGTTACATAGTAGTTTCTCTCTTTTGCCTTTAGCTTGTACTGCTATCTGTAATAGATTAGGGAAGCAGTGATTTTTTTTTTTTTTTTTTATTTTTTTTTTTGTCTAAGAAGAAGCTTGCTCTGCATGTTATAAATTAGCGTATACTTATTGCCAGTCCTTATTTAGTTATTTTTCATTTATGAGTATGACCCTTGCAAACAGTAATGCCATAATGGTATGTGTGTTGTCTACTTCTAGGTCTGAAGCATCTCTGCATTGCTTTTGTAGTGAAACAAGATCAGAGCTCATGTATTGTTAGAGAAAAAAAAATCCAGACAAAATAATCTTGAGTTTTATAAATGTTAGTGTGATAATAGCATTATAGTGGTAAAAATAATCAGAGATGTGAATTCTGAATCATTATCTGGGGCATATGCTACTTGGTACTTTCCATTATATAGCAATCAAATATCATATTTGATGTTATCATAATTTTGAAAGTAAAAATTTGATGTAGTGGCATAAACACTGAAATCTGTAAATGGCTAAAATCATGTCAATGTGTAGACACTTAGTTCAGAGAGATGTAGTTTTCTCACCAGAGGCTGGAGTATGGAGAATTGAATACATGTAGATATCATTAGGTGTTAGTGCCTAAAGAGAATCTGAAATTTAATTTTGTTTGCTAATACATAAACAGGCGTTTTCAGCTTGTAGTTTAGCTTATTTTTATATGTTGAAAAGTGTAATTAAAATTATATTGAAAACTAAAAGCACCATACAAAAGGATTTTGTTTTTAATATAAGAGAACCACACTTTCATCTGTTTAATTTTAGATTTAAAACATGTCATGGCATGCAGTGTTTATTTTTTAATTCAGGACTGCCTCATCTTTAGCTAGGTCCTACTGCAAGATATGAACATGTTAGCACAAGGGTTTCTTTTGTATTCTCTTCAATGTAATACAGCTTAATAAACTTCTCAATATGTGGATGCAGCTACTTTCCCTCTGGTTTGAGGAGATACAGCCGTTAATACTTTAATTATGTTTTGTTCAAATAAAGAAAACATACTACAGTTGAGAGGCTATCTACCAACTTCAGCTTTTATTTCCTGAATATGTGAACCCTTACTATCTAAGAGGACATTTCTTTTTTTTTATTGTCATGACAAGTCAGTTTTAAGATTGTTGAGCGTTATACAGGAGAACATGGATAGCAAAAATTAGTTTTTAGCTCTTTGTACTATTCTGGAAAGTTTCAGCTTACACTTTGTTTTTTAATTTGTTACATTTTATTATGTTCATCTAGTGCTAAATTTGATGTGAGATCAGAAAGGGTATTCTATACTAGTTGTTAATGAAATTATTCTTTTTCCATTGAAAAGGCTATATGCGTCTTTTTTGGCCTGAAAAGCTTATCAGCAGTGGTAAAAGCATAATTTAATCTCCCTTTCATGCAGTTATTGATAACCTTAATGAGGCTGCCTGTTAACTGGCTTTCTTAGAAGTCGTTGCTCTGTTCTTTCTTTAGTGCAAATATTTAGCTCCTGCACTGATTAGTAAATCATGGGCCGCTTAATAATTGCTACTAGAAAAGGCACCATTTGCATAACAATCAAAGGAATTACTGATTTGGCCCAGAAAGATCAAGAGAGGAATTTAACATTCATAGATTATATAGCCTATCATTGGGTCCTTCATGGTATTTTCCCGACTGATATGGGAGCTGTATCTTAATTTGTTACATATAAATCGCACCCATCACGGTCTGGATTCAGGTATATCTGAGGAAACTAAGCACCACAGCAGCAAAAACACTATTTTCGTTCTCTAAGTTCGATATTTCTATTAATAATGTAGGTATTCTAAGTTAAATTATCAGGTAACCAAACTTGTGCTATGTTGGTAGAGTATATTTTTGCATTAATGAAACAACTATGGAAATGATACACATAAAGAAATGTTAAATGCTATTACATTGTTGTTTTTTTCATAAATAAACCATGTCCCAAAGTTCTGATGGTGTCATAAACTCACTTCCACTACATTAAGATGAAATACAAGACATGACTGTACAATTCTGTCTTCTCTATTTTTAAATTTTTTTTTATTTTATTTTTGTTTTAATTTTTATTTTCTAGGCTTTTTCTGCCCCAGAGTCAAGTGATTTGAAACTAAGTCTGTTGTACTGATACTGACAAGAGTGTTACAGGAAAGGTGATAATGGATTAAGTAACTGAATATATCATCACTGTTTAGTTACAGAAGAGCCTTCTAAGTCCCATCTCTGAGGAGGGGATTTTCTTCTGCACAGGAAACTACTACAGTTTCACCAGAGAGAGTGTCTCACTTTCAAACAGAAAATTAATAAATGTGACTATGTAGAAGACTGTGTCAAAGTAGGAATCAGGAGTTCAAGCAGAGCTTCTGACACTAACAGTACCTGTCAATTTATTGCCATGGGTATTTTCATACTAAAATTTACTTCTCAATGCCCAAGCTCAATTGCTTTGTGTAGTTGGTAAAAATCTAAATAGCAATGATTAGCACATAAAAGTTTGAGATGTGCTTCTAACAGACTGACTTGCTCACTAGTGATCTGATCTTGTGATTTTTGAGGTTGGTCATGTCTGTAATGAGACTCATGGCTGGCTCAGCTCCCACTGATTTGGTCACCACAGGTGATTTAGTCACTACATCTGTGGTTTTGTGAAGTGCATTTCACCGTGCTGTTCCTCTCTGTGAAAGCAGGGAAAAACAGATCTGAGAAACACATTGAGATAACTTTGCAATGGTTCAAAATTGTATTTTGTATAAAATATACATGTAATATGTAGGATATAAAAGTATATTACAGAGGAGACAGGCTAGCCTCTACATAAGCTAGTTTTGGGTACTCGTGGTAATTGTAAATGTAAGTATGTTAATAGACCTATCCAAATTTCACTTGTATCAGTGAGGAGATAATTTCATTCACTTAAGATCCTCACAATTGTGACACATTTGTTGAGTTATGTTTGGTTATGTTAAGTTATGGTATGAGCCTGAGGGAGCTGGAGGCTGCTTTGTAGGGCTGTTTCTCAGGTAATGTGGGACACACAGGAAGTCACTGTAACACTGTTCTTCACTCTTCTAATTTTATATCAGAACTTGGAGTACTCTACTCTGTTCAACCAAAGTGTGTCAATGCTGAATTAATTAACTGGAAGTATACTTCAGAATCTTTTGATGGAAGGAAGTGTTAGACCTGCATTGCATTGCACTAAATGCATTAGAAATAGGCATTTGTGGTGCTGTCATGGCTAGGTAAAAAGTGGTAGCCAAGTATTGCATAAGTTAATTAATTCTAGTAAATCAGATTCCTTTTGATCATTTTTACCTTGGGAAATTTATAGTTGTAAGACTTGTTGTAATTCAGTAGGTGATAATAAATCCTACTGCTTTTAAAAAAACTTTCTTCTGTCAGATCTGTAACTATTCCAACAGCAGCTTATATAACTGCAAATGGAGAGTAGTATATCCCTTTTGAAGTGATCATGTTTCATGGCTTCTGTCATCTTCTCTATGTAAGATTAGCAAGTTTTGCTTTTATGCTCTTTATCAAGAGAGACAGCTAGAGATCTATCAAGACCGTAAAGGCAAGAATTATTATTTTAGAAGCTGTGTCAGCTTCCAGATCATAGTTTTCAAGAGCTACGTAAAAGCAGTCAAGCTTCATTTCATATCTGTCTCCTGATATAGAGAGGTGAGGATTAACTGTCCAAGCCTGCTGGTACCACTGTTGATTCACCTTCTGACTTGTAAGCAGACCTTAGAGATATAAAATGCCTACTATTAGTGATCAAACATCTCTGGATATGATTATTCATACCATGTAAACTTGCTGCTGCTTGGAAGCTGTGACAATGTTTGGGTGGAGGAGGAGTTTTGGCTTTGGGGAGCAGGGCGGGTAGAGTTTATAGCTCAGTCTCCACATTCCCTTTTGTATTGTGAAGGTGTGAACTTGTATATTGTGAGCTATGCATTGAGGTATCTTAAGAGACCTCAGATTGGAAGACCAGATATGTAAATCATGAAGAATTAATGACTGTAGAAGTTGCAGTGTTAGAGGAACGAAAGTAATTTGCAATGAGGCCTTGCTGTTAGATGGATGCTTAGGCAGGATTCTGATTTAGTGCTTGTACAGAAACTTAGCTTTATTACTCTGAATTTATAACCTTTAACCCAAGCTTTTCAGAAAGCTCATGATGTTCTTGCTTTTGTGCTGTGCTGCTTTAAAAAGACACCTTTTCCAGTATGATACTTTGAATCAAACCGGAAATCCTCTTTAAATATGGTTCTATGTATCACTTAACAAAAACTTCCAGATCACAGTCTTTGGTTTGCTGTAGCAGTACATTATTTTTAAGGTGTTACCCTTATTGCTGAAAACACAGGCTAGTTGTGTGACCCAAGAAAGGAGGTTTGCAAGAAAACTCCAAGCCCCTGGAGGATTGTTGAGGGAATTACGGTGGAGAAACAAATTATTTTAAGCCGGAATTAGTCCTGGGATGTCAGAAAGCATGTGACAGCTGATGTAGGGAGTGCATCTTCTGGAAACTGGGCTATGCTGCCCTGCAGTGTAAAACTCAGTGCAGGAGCACCCCTTCCTGAGCTATCACAGTAAGATTTCAGGTAGTGTTTTAAATACTGCATATTTAGACACTGAGTGTGCTACAGGATTTGTTGCAAGACTACTGCAAAGCACCACTATTTTTAGTACTCTATCACTGCTAATTTTGTACTCTAATTCAGTAGTAATCTGCTGAAATCCACTGAAAAGTGATGTACCTACGTACACATTTAACAGGAGATACTCCATGTACAGGTGGCAGGGCCTTTTCAGTCGTATCTGAAATACATTTGTTTTGACTTCTATATTATGCTCAGTTCATTATCTGGTGCCTTGGACCAGCACTCGGGGACTAAAGCTGATGTATGTTGGAGGTTTGTCTTTAACACTTATTAATTGTTGGAATGTAGTTGTTTGAACTATTTCTTTTGGAGGGAGGAAGGTAAATTAGAATGCCTGACAGCAGGAAGGTGCTTTTATTTAATCTAAGTGAGGAGAAAATGAAGTAAATCAGAGCTCTGTGGTGTGCTGCAGTGCAGTTTATGATTGCAATGAGTTTTGCCAGTGAAGAAAAGGAAAGGGAACTGTAAAGTTGGATTCTGTAGCATGGCATTAGCAGAGTACCATGATGCCAGTGTGCAAATCTGGGCCACCTGAGCAGCACAGCTGGTTGCATTTACAAGACATATTGGGCTGCTGGACGGATAGACAATGCATGTGTAGGGATGTGAAGAGAAATAACCAGTGTGTCTTGCATCTTTTGTTCTTTGCATCCATCCTTTTTGCCCCTTGGGGCTTTCAAATAACCAACCAATATTATAAAAAAAAACCCGAAAAACCCAAAACAAACAACAAACAAATCCAAAACGTAACTGTCCTTAGAAGTTGAAAAATATGTTCTTTTGTGCTTGTGAATAGGTCTCCAGTGCTATTTCTCTGTGTCCTAGAATCAGGTCCTTTCATCAGGTCTGGAGAGCAGAAAATGAGTCACATAGAGTACTACAAACAAAACAGGCTGACTATTTATCAGTAAAATACTTGGTGGATTGAGGACTTTAAAAAGTTCTCTGCAACCCTGCAGCTGTAAATAGACAAATATGGAAACAGAGAGGAAAAACTCTGATGCTTAAAAAATATCAGAGTAAGGAATGTTCTTAGAGCAAATGGCTTCAAAGCAATTGTATAATGGATTTATGAGTACATACACAACCCCTTTTGGAACTGCACGCTCCTTAAGCATTCCAATGGAGGTACAGACTATATAAGGTGAATTCAAGTATGCTACCACACTTCTGCTTTTCTTACTTATTTTTGTGAAATCCATAGGGTCTTCTGATGAAGGTGAATGAACATTGAAATAAAGTGAATAGGAGCACATGCTACTTTACTAGTATAACTGGTTTTGGAGCTAGGGATTTTCTCGACATCCGCAAAATCTCTTAGTTATTAATGGAAATATTTGTATTCTTTTTCATAGTGGGATCCTTAATAGTAATGTTCATTTTCATTGAGCCAGTGCATCCACTGTAATTTTTATCTTTTTCATAAATACTTTACAGCATTTGAAGAACATTCGTATGACCCAGCATAACTAGTTAGAATTTCAATGTGACTAAATGCTATTCCTTTTTAAACTGTAAGGTTCTGACCTGTGTTGTGTTGAAAAGTCTTTACCTAGATAAATAGCTCATCTGTGTATGTTGTGTGGGCATCGGCAATTACAGCTTCTTTGACACAGCTGTGATAATTAAGTTGCAGAAACACATGTAGCTTTCTTTCCAAAAGTGAGCAGGTAGCTCTTGAAAATAACACACAGAAGTCACAGTGGCCAAGTTGACTGTGTAACCTACTAAACCACCAGATACTGAAAATGCAACCAAATGTAATGTTGTAAAAAAAAAGCTGTAATGCCAAAAGGGTATTATTGTGTCTCACGGATCCTGATTCTGGTGATACCCAGTAGCTATATGCATGAAATGAATGCTAGAATGGTTATTTAATTACAACTCAGAAGAAAGGAAATGTTTGCTGATTGCTGAGTACCTTGGCTTGAACCACTACCAGCGAAGTTTAACAGTAGCAATTAGAGAAACACAGAAGTAGGTTGAAAAAGACCTTGGAGATCAAATCCAACCTATGACCTAACACCACCGTATGAAATAAACCATGGCACTGATTGTCACATCCAGCCTTTTTTTAAACACCTTGAGGGATCTCAACTCACCATCTCCCTTGACAGCCCATTGCAGGGCCCAATTTCTCTTTCTATGAAGAATTCTTTTCTAGTTGCCTAATTATCCTCTGGCACAGCTTAGGGCTGTGTCCTTTTGTTCTGTCAGTGGTTTTCCAGGAGAAAAGACCAACCCTCAACTGGCTACAGCATCCTTTCAGGCAGCTGGAAGTGATCAGGGAGTGATAAGGTCTCTCCTGAGCCTCCTTTTCTCCAGGATAAATAACCCCAGCTCCCTCAACTGCTCCTCACAGGACTTGTGCTCCAGACCCTTCACCAGCCTTGCTGCCCCTCACTGGACTTGATGGTCCAGCACCTCAACATCCTCCCTATAAACTGAGTGGCACAGAACGGGACATGGGATTTGAGGTGTGGCCTCACCAGTGCCCAGGACAGGGGGACAATCCCTGCCCTGCTCCTGCTGGCCACACCATTGCTGAGCCAGGCCAGGATGGCATTGGCCTTCTTGGCCACCTGGGCACAGCCTGGCTCATGTTCAGCTGCTGTCACCAGCACCCCCAGGTCCCTTTCTGCCTGGCAGCTGTCCAGCCACTCTGTCCCCAGCCTGTAGCACTGCAGGGGATTGCTGTGGCCAAAGTGCAGGACCTGGCACTTGGTCTTGTTAAACCTCATATTGTTGGACTCGGCCCATCTATCCAGCCTGCCCAGATCCCTCTGCAGAGCCCTTCTACCTTCCAGGTTGTTGATCACTCACACCCAACTTGGTGTCATCTGCTAGTTTGCTGTGGCAGACTCAGTCCCCTCATCCAGATCACTGGAAAAGACACTAAACAGGACTGGCCCCAGCACAGACCCCTGAGGGACACCACTGGTGACTGATCCCCAGCTGGGTGCAGCAGCATTCAGCACCACTCTCTGGGCCTGGCCCCAAATTACTGTTTGGGAAAGGCCAGAGAATACCTGTAAGAGCTTTATTGTTCTGTTATCCACTTCTGTGCTAGCAATCAATGAAAAACTGGCTGCAGCCTGTAATTTTTCATGTAAAATAACATGTTTACTACTCTCCAGCTTGCCTAGGCCCCAGTGTCTCCAGTAAGGACCCGAACCCATTTAATCTGTTTCTCTCTCAGTGCTGGCTGTAGCTTTGCCTGACATTCTTCAGGACTTTTCTTTGTCCTTCCTGTGTCTACCACTTCAACAAATCCAGATTGCTTCCTTCATGGGTATTCTGTAAAGTAATAAGCCCAGTTTGCCTGAGGAAGGCTTTGTGGAAGGAAGTTAGAGCATAGGTCCTACAAGAGGTAGCTGAGGAAGATGAGGATGTTTAGCCTGGAGAGAAGGAGGCTCAGGAAAGGGATCTAATCACTCTCTACAACTGCCTGAGAGGATGCTACAGTGAGATGAGGGTCAGTATATTCTCACAGGTAAGAAGAGACAGGATGAGAGGATATGACCCCAAGTTGCACCAGGGGAGGTTTAGATTGAATATTTAGGAACATTTCTTCACAAGAAGAGTTGTGAAGCCTTGGAACACACTACCCAGGGAACTGATTAAGTCACCATCTGAGGAGGCACTTAAGGATATAGTCTAGTGGTGGGCTTGGCAGTCTTAGGTGTGCTGTTGGACTCAGTCCTGAAGGTCTTTTCCAACCTCAGTGATCCTGCTTTTCTGTGAAGCACTGGAGGGGTCTCTGAGGATGGGTAATGGGAATGACCATTTCTAGCACAGCAGGTTTATTTCAGTTTTCTTGTCAAAATGGTGCTTCTGCTGTAGAATTAAATAGGTATGAGGATAAGATTATTCCCATCCCAACACCACTGGCATGGAGTGATTTGTCTTAGCAGTCTTCTATAAACAGTGCTCAGAAGTGAGTGGTGTAAGCTGTCACAGGTTTTATTACCCAGGTTGATACAAATTTCATCAACATTGTACCAGAACACATTTAACATCATTCAGGCAGCAGACACACAGTGACACTGAGAGAGAGAAACAAGCAAACCAAGAGCCTGTGACACACAGTCAAGATTATCTTCTGTAACTAGAGGTCTTTCATGAATGCTTCATTATTTGACAATTTTTGTAGCAATAACTGCAGCTGATTTGGGTTGATAGGATGCCCCTGTGTTCTCTGCTTTCCAGACAACTCTGCTTGAGTGGAGATACTATTGTGCCATAAAAGTAGCTTTAAGGGTTGTCACAGTACCTCAGAGGTTTACATTATGAGGCAATTCTTAGATATTTGGTAGATATTATTATTCATTTATTAACTAATACATAATAAATCTCTACAATTCTATGGTTGCTGCAATCTCCTGTTCCAGAGTGAGAACTTGCTTGTTTTGCCTCTGACATAGTGTTAATTTTGAGAGCTAGCTACTGCACTGTAGTCTGACTTCAAGCACTAAATAAAAAATATAACAAAAAATAAAAATAATATTAAAAAACCTTCATGTCCATGCAAGAAAAAAACATCTACTCTGGATACCAGAAAAATACATGTGTACTAACCTAACTTACTATATTAGAGACTGAGTATTACTTTCCTTTCTCTGTAAATATGGAATGCCGAAGTTCTGTAACCTTGCAGTATTATATCCCATGCTATAAATCACTATGCTGATGTGCCTGCAGGTCTACAGTTATCTAAGCTTTTACCATGTCTAAATTCTCACTAATGCTGACAGTGGTCATCCAGAGCTATGCTGACTGTGAAAAAAAAGAAAAAAAAAAATTATAAACCACTTTTTTTGTGGTCCTGAGCTTTTGTATCTGCAATTTCACTTAACATAACATATATTGAAACTAAGAGCACTACACAAACCACTTGAACAGTACTATTGCACATGGAATGAACTATCTCACATGTTTATCCATATAGGAAAGCTGCTGCAGTCACAATACACCAGTATATGCACACATTTTCTTAAACTGCCTGAAGAGGTCAGGGAATGCAACTAGACGATTGTTGTAGGACCCTTCTAACTGAGCTAAAAATCTCCACAGAAGAGCCAACCAAAAAAAAAAAAAACCAAACTCAGAGAAATCTATTTTCCCCTAACCTGAAGACCTGAGCATGGTATGTATATCTCCTAATCCTGTGTCCCAAAGTACATTATTCCAACTAAACTTCCTTTTTGGCTGCATGAAACTATTTAGCAAATGTACTCTTCTATTTCTCTCCATATAAAATGTTCTTTCTTTGCTGTCAAAGGATACAACACGATGGGAGGAGTTCTTAATTAATATCTAATCTCCACAGCAAGATTTTTCATGTATCTCTTATTCTCCCAAATGTACTGTTTACAGACATTGTGCAAATATTGCTTTAATGAGATCAATATTGTGAGCTTTATAACTGAAAGTAGAATACATCTATACCTTCTATTTAATATCCATGGGTGCTTCTAGTACAATTCTCCTGTTCTGCTATGTGAATTTTCTTTAGCAAGATGTCATACAATGGCTAGTACAGTGGAGTTGATAATCACCAGGTTAAAAGCCCAAGCTATGTGTTAAGATTCATGTATCAAGGCTGTTTCATATACTAAAACTGCTTGCAAGCCTTTGGTTTCGTTCTACCTACTTACACATACTTTATGCGTAATACGTATTGGTTTGGTAGCTGCAGAGTAAGAAAAGAGGAATTCAGTGTTTAAAGGAATGAGTAAAGCTATTGCAGGTACAAACTGCACCAGGAAAATAAGTTTCTTCGACCAGAAATGAAATAAATGCTGTAAATAAGGAGCATTGATAACTCTTATATTCTGGAAATGGACAAATTATGGCTACTTGATAAAGATTACATTTCAGGACTTCATTGTCTGGAACAGCATTTCAACACCACTACTAGATATTACAAATAAAAATATCTCCACTCCAATAGCTCCAATAGCTCCAATAGCTCCAATAGCTCCAATAGCTCCAATAGCAGGATCATTTGCATTCTCTTAAATTCAAATCAGGCAAAGCCACCAGATTAAAGTTCAAAGAAAGAAGAAAGATATATAAAAGACTGCCCAAACTTGTGTGAATTCTACGGAGTGCTTCTCTTACCCCTTGTTTAAATTATGAGATTTAACAGCCACGAGTGCACATTGCTTTGTGGAAGAGAAATTAATTTTAAATGCTAAGAAACAAAACAGTGCATAACCCACAGTGAAATACAGGTTTGTTCCTGGCAGTCTTAAGAGATATAGAGAGATGTAGCTAAAGAGAGACTGAATATAAATAAGGAAAATGAACAAACTGGGTTTTGTTATGCATTCTCATTAAATCAATGAAATGGGGATATGGAATATCTGAGTTTTTGCAACCGTGGCTATTCTATAATTCATACTGCTTAATATGGGTGGAAATATTTGTGTGCATGCCAGTCATCCTTCACCTTCTCTTTTAATGAGACATTTAAAAAATGTCCATCTGTGGATTCTCTGGTGCTTACAATACAGGTGATCACTTTCTTTCTCCACAAAGCAATTTTAATAAACTACTCCTTCAACTTGAGACAACAAAAATAAATTGGGTCCTCTACAATAAGTGCAGATCATTAATGCCTGCAAAGTTCATGACTGAGTAACTCTTGTAAGCCAGAAAATGGTTCAGACTCCTTGCATTGTGGAGATACCTGATGGAGTTGCATAGAAAGCATATTGAGGAAGACCTTTTTTCTCCTGTATTCCAGTGGCTCCTATTCCATGCAGTCTTTGGAGGTATGGCTTGAAATATCTGTTCAGCTCCTGAAGTCTGTCCAACAGTTATTGTCATTGCAATGTGAAAACATATCTGCACCTACACATCATCACCAACTATGGATGGTTTTTTCTGAATGTGTAGGTAATTGTAGGAGGAAATAGCCTTAATTTAATGCAAGTAATGACTCCAAAACTGTTAATGAAACTTATTATCATCTTCACTTAGCACTATTTAGCTACAATGGCTAAAGTTGTAAAGTTCTAGAATGTAAAGCATTTATGGTGTTTTATGTAGATCAATAAACAAACTTTCCATTCCTAGTTTGAAAGATATGCACTGATTTCTTCAGCCAGCTTTGACGAACTGGAGAGCTTCTTTGGAGTGGTAGATACTTTGCTGGAATTTTTTTTGCTGAAGAACTTATGAGATTTGAAAATCAGAAACCTGAAACTGGTCATAGTGAGTACAGAAGCCTTGAATGGCTCCTGAGTACCCTGGGAAAAAAATACCAAGCAAGAGGTACTTTACTGAAAGATTTTTCATATAAGTCCCTGAAAGTCTTGCCTGTGTGAAGATGGTGGGACTTTCCACTGAATGACTGTGGTGAAATAGCTAATCTAATCATATTATCAGTCTACTTCACCAAGGAAACTTACCATAGTGGAGATAACTATTGTCACAAGCTCACTCTCCCATATGGTCCCAGTGGCTCCACTGAAGTATTAAAGATTTAGAACTTGATTTCATGGTAAGGAAAATAGTGAAGATGCTTCAGATTTAATTGGCTTGTCCCATGAAATTTGGTCCAGATGGCAAAAGTACCACCTGGCTTTGTTTAAGGTAGTCCTGGGAAGAAAACAAAACTTCATGCACAGTTTGTGCTGGCTTACTGCTTAGTTCCATTTCCAGACGAGGATGAGCAGTTCTTTCAGGCATGCTCACAGCCAGGCTCATCAGGGCTTTCTGACTAAACTCCATGCTGGCATAGTCACTCAAGAATGGTACTTCAATGGAAATGGTGTCTTCTTCACTTGTAACTGCTTCTGAAGGGATTTCTTCAGTCCTTGGGCTCATGTCTGTGTTATTGCTGGGTTTTCCTGACTGGCAAATGTCATGCTTGCTGTCTTCTCCACCATCTGTGAGGAGGTCTAGCATCAGAGGAGCCTTTGGCTCATGCTCTATGACAAAAAGGCTGGTGGTATCATTGTCTGACAGTGCCTGAAGCAGTGACCTTGAAACAGGTTTCCAATCAGTCTGTGAGACAAAGCAAGGAAAAATAATAATATGCTAATTAATTTTATCTCATCTTTGGTTATAGAAATATGAATAAAAATACTGAATTCTGTAATTTAAAGGACCATCTCCAGTCCCATAGTATTTAATCAAAGTTTTTCTTGCTTTTATGTTTACTTGGGACCAAAAGTGGTGATAAAAATGTGCTGTTCTGAGAACACAGCTTTTAAAATATTTAGCAAATATATCACTACAAAAAGGCAGGAACTTGAACAGCAGCCAGACAAGATTAAGCTGTCAGCTTCTATGAACAGTTTGTTATTAAACTTCACACGGTGTTGTGATCTGAGCATACCTGGTTAACAAGTTTTTGCAAATTTTGGATGGTTAAATGGAGAATAGTTGGTAACACCACGTTCCCGTATTGTCCACCTAGATTGTCCCGTGTTTGACCATATTTGCCGTAATGTTTTTTAAATTATGGGCAGGCTGATATAGCTATTAGATTTTTTTGTTTCCTTCACCCCCCTGCCCCCACTTGCTCTGGAATTGTTTACACTGTTTTTTTTATTTTTGCAAGAAATAAGTTAGTGTGTATTGTTTTTTGTTTTCTTTCTTCTTACAATTTATGATCTGACCAGGAAACGAGAATGTTGTTTTTTGAAGTCTCAGCAATACCAAATAAAATATCTCTATTTTTCTCTTGTAATGGGATAAGTAGACATCACTGCATGGTTAACTTCTGCCTTGTTTTGAATAAAGATCTGTACCTTCATTATCATACTTTTTTATGAAGAGCAGCCCAAATTCCAAAGCTACTGAATCTAAGATAGGTTTTGATGTCTACGTGGACTTCATTAAAGCCTGTCGTACTACTTCCCACAGAATTCTCCTGGAAAAACAGGCTGCTCCTGGCTTAGACAGGTGCACTGTTCACTGGGAAAAACTGCCTGGATGGCCAGGCCCAGAGGGTGGTGGTGAGTGGAGTTACATCCAGCTGATGGCTGCTCACAGGTGTTGTTCCCCACAGCTCAGTACTGTTTAACATCTTCACTGATGATCTCATGGGGTGCACTCTCAGTCAGTTTGCAGGTGACACCAAGCTGTGTGGGAGTGCAGATCTGCAGGAGGGCAGGAGGGCTCTGCAGAGGGATCTGGACAGGCTGGATCATGGGCTGAGGCCAATGGTGTGAGGTTCAACAAGGCCCAGTGCTGGGTCCTGCCCTTGGGTCACAACAACCCCAGGCAGCTCCACAGGCTGGGGCAGAGTGGCTGGAAAGGACCTGGGAGTGCTGGTGACAGCAGCTGAACATGAGCCAGGCTGTGCCCAGGTGGCCAAGAAGGCCAATGGCATCCTGGCCTGGCTCAGCAATAGTGTGGCCAGCAGGAGCAGGGCAGGGATTGTCCCCCTGTCCTGGGCACTGGTGAGGCCACACCTGGAGTGCTGTGTCCAGTTCTGGGCCCTGACTGCAGGAAAGACACTGAGGTGCTGGAGAGAGTCCAGAGAAGGGAAACAGAGCTGTGGAAGGGTCTGGAGCACAAGTCCTGTGAGGAGCAGTTGAGGGAGCTGGGGTTATTTATCCTGGAGAAAAGGAGGCTCAGGAGAGACTTATCACTCCCCACAGCTGCCTGAAAGGATGCTGTAGCCAGGTGAGGCTAGGTCTCTTTGCCTAGGTAACAAGTGACAAGATGAGAGGAAATGGCCTCAAGTTGCACCAGGAAAGGTTTAGGCTGGATATTAGGAAGCATTTCTTCTCTAAAAGGGTGGTCAGGCTGTGCAGGGATGTGATGGATTCACCACCCCTGAAAGTGTTTGGAAAAAGTCTACGTGTGTCACCTGGGGACATGGATTAGCAGTGAACACAGTGGTGGTGGTTAATGGTTATGGACTTGAGGTCTTTTCTAAACTGCACAGCAATGCTATCTATGATTCTGTATGAGAGAGGCAATATGTGAAGAAGAAGAAGGATCTTCGAAGAACCTTGCCTTTATGTGAAGAACAGGGACTGATTTAGGTGACTGACCGACATTTTAGTTCTCCATTGTTCATTTTCCTGGTCTCTATAAATGAGAGTGTCTCCAGTTCTTCCTGCTGCTCTGTGCCATGGGACATATCATTGACTTGTATTTTGTTAAATAATCCCCTGTCTGGACAACAAGATCTCTTGCTGCCTTTTGGGATTATTTTTGTGTTTTTGTCAAGAGTTGCTAAGTTGCTCAAATAAACTGGTGCAGCTCAATCTTGGAACAGCTAGAAACCTTATAAATGTACAGAATATGGCAAAATTTGCTCCGTGCCTCTGTCTTGCCATGCCTGTTTGGGGAATACCTTTCTCCACAGTTCATTAATTGTTCAGAATACCAAATTACTTCTAGACAATATATCTGGTAAGCTGTTTATTGTACTTCTCTTGACATAGTGCTTTTTCTGCTTTCTCCCAAACCGTTATCTGGTATCTGGTATTTCTGTGTCTGACATGTTATCAACATTATATTATACTCTACCAGGCATGGTTAATACAGACTTCATTTCCTTTGGCAGTTGCATTTCCTCTGCAGGAAAAGCTAAAGGCATTTTAAATTAATATATTTTGCTTTCAAGCATTTTATGTCAAAATGGCACCGTGGTTCATAAAACCTACTCATCCTTTCTGTTGCATGCAGTCTCAGTGTATTTCACTTGCAATCCTTCATTGCAAAATGACTACCTGATGACAGCTCTGATCTCATACCTTCTTTATCTATATTTAGGTGGAAGAAAGGAAGAAAGCAGGAGAGGAAGTCCTGACCTGTAATACGAAAATCCATACTTTATCAAGGAAAGCAGTACTAACTCCTGCTACAAAAACACAATCATAGGTGATCTGAGACTTAAGAGATAAACTTAGGTGTTCTAAAATGAGGACTTTTAGTATCAGATGTCACCAAAACTGCAGCAGAAATCTTATTAAAAGGGGGAAGGCATAAAGGCAAAGATACAAATAAATCCACTAATAGGCAAAAGTGGATAATGTGGTCTCCAGCAGCTGCTTCTAGTACAGCTAGTAGCTGTATTTTTTCCTAACAGCTGATTTCCCTGCTTCTTTAGTGCTGAAATTTACATATACTTGCCAAAACATATGGGAAAGATGTGGCCAAGACATGGGCATGCTGCTGAATGCTGGTGCCTGTTGGGTGCTCCTCCGACAGCTTCCAGCTGCCAGTCAGAGCCCCTGGATTGCTTAAAAGGCATGCAGGGACTGAGCAGTCAGGAGCTGACTTCAGAAAACACCATGTTACGTGGCCTCTGTCATAATATGTCTCTGGAATTAGGCCACAGTTCACTACTTTATATTTTTGATAAATTGTACTTAATAATCAGTTTGAGTTGGTTAAAACTGACTGCATATAAAAACTGAATTTCTCTCTTTAGTCTCCATCTACCCCATTCAGCTTTGATTTGCTCTTTTAAGAACCACGCCTTTAAAAATGTTCTACATTGTACGCAGAAAAAGTCTGAGACCTTTATTAAATTTAAAAGTATATACAGCCTATGCCTGAATAACAACCACCTCCCATTCTATATTTTCAATATTACCCTGGCTTCCAAGCTGTTGATATTAGACATTTACTACAGTGAAGTGTGAAAGAACAGATAACTAGCATCATGATTAATCAAAGATCTCCCCTGTGTATTTTTTCATGCCATCAATAAGAGTACTTGCCATATCTTGGAGTGCACTGCTGTTTCTTGGGCTTGGTACACTGGGCCAGTATGATATTTTCAGCCTGTAAAAAAGTATCTTACATTTATCAGGTTAAATGACTGAAATTTCCTATGCATTTAAATTAATTGCTGGTCATACATAAGATATTAACATTTTTGTAATCATCAGAAAAGGTTTCTACAGAGACATTTAATCATAATGCTAATTAAAAGCAAGACCAATCTCGGTAATCTACAGTGAAATGGTGAGTTAATGATGATTAGCATCTTTGTTTAATGACAAAGAAGCTGTGAAAGTCTGGCAATGTTGTGTCTTTCTGTACATTTAATATAATGTTTCAATACATCTAATTTGTTATTTCCACAAAACCTCCATCTTCCTCAAGGCCTTTGGGACATACAGGATGGAGTTTGTTTCCGTAAGTATTTGCTCCTGGGCTTTGATTTAAAAGTTTCCTTTCCCCTGAAAAGGAAGAGCAAGATATTGTTGCATTCAGCCCATGCACAATGGCACGGGTAGTCTGGATGAATCTTTGATCAACACAACTCCTGCTCCTTCCTGATTGTTTTGAGTTTGACTTATTCTGGGATCTATTATATACAATATCTCACCTCCATAAAAAAAGCCTCAACAAAACTATAAGAGAGACTGAGAGTTTAAGTAGTCTATCACTCTGCTTAAGTGTTGGCTTCAGTATTTTCCAGCTTTGAAATTAAATCTAGACTTCATTAGTTTTATGGTACTTTGCCTCTTTCTAGGCTGTGGTTGGAGGTAAGGTCTGTGGCTGTAATACTACTGGATCTCTTGCTGATCCTGTGAAGATGGGTGGTTGGCTGGCTGGTGAGTCCTTTCTTACAAATCAAGAAGGGAATTGAGACAAGGGCATCACTGGGACCCTTCATCTCAGTTCAAAGTGTTCAAAATTACAACAAATATGAAAACTTAAGCGCTATTTTGTAGTGCTACACAGGGCTCCCGTGTGCTGCCTGGTTGTTATGTGTCTTGGTTTTTTTTCCTATTCTTTCCTATTGGGCCCAGACAATGAAGTGTGATGTGTTCTTATATTGAACACAATGAAGTTTGCTCTAGGTCAAAACTTCCATATAGGTCTCAGAAGTTCCTGTCAAAACTGCTGTATCAGACATGATGCAACTTAAAATACAATCTGAAAGGGTGAGAGCACAGGAGGCTTCATGTGGAGTCTGTTTCCCAGTGGCAAGGACAGGAGTTTAAACTAAAGCAGGCTATGTTATGTTGTGTGGCTTTCAAGCCACAGGTTGTGCCATCTGTCCTTTAGCAGCTCTGCTTTCAGCTTCTGAGACCGGTGCTTTGTGAAGAGGAGAAAAAGGGAGGGTGGTGTTCTAGGACACCAAATACTAACATGAGTGGTTGTATACAATTAAGCTTGCCAGAAAATTAATTTTAGAACACATTACTGTGCAAGCCTTTTAGTCATAGTCTGTGTTGCTGATATTGTACCTCAGATTATTATGTGTACTTTATTACTGCAGGAAACAATTTCCCCTAAAATAAGAGGACCGCTGCCAGATCTTACAGGCATCTTTGTTATCTTCTGTTGTTCCCACTCATTCATGTATTTCTTCTTATTATTATGTGCATATATGCATACTTTATACATTTAATATGCAAATGGGTTTGCAAGAAACATCTTTGATAAAAATAATCAAATACATGCTTTATTTATATATCTATAACATACTTCCCAATGTGAGAAATGGTCCCATCTCTTTCTAGGCACGTTTGTGACAGGAGGTAGTCAAATGAAGGAATCAAAAGCTAAGTTGTACAACTTTTTTACAAACTTGTTTTTCCATTTTAATCAGTTTATAGTGGCTTGTAATTGCTCTCACTGTGAAATTAGTGTGGTGACTTTTGTGCTGTGTGTTTTCTGAGTTGTGTTGCCTTTATGACAATAAAAGCCCAGTGCTATGAAGCCAGAACTAAGCAAAACAAGAGTGCTGCTAACAACTCCAGCCAATATTATGTTCTTACCTTTTAATCATCAGAGAACAAGTGAGAGGTGCAAAAACCAGAATGAGTGTCATGCTGAAACAAAGACCAATCACAAAACCTTCAAGTTCTCCTTTATCTGATGGGAAACAGAAAGCTTGAATCAGATTTATGGTCTTAAGTACAGAAAGACCTTATTAACTTCATGAGAGAAATATTTCAAACAGAAGTCAAAGCCAACTTTACACGTGTTCTGGAATTAAAGTAAAATCTAGTTAAAACTAAACCTGATATTCTCAGGGAAGTGTGAGCTTTTTGGGTTTATATTTTTAAGATACTGAGGTATCATAGAGTCACAGAATGGCTGGGATTGGAAAGGATCTCCGAAGATCATCTGTTCTAATCCCCTTCTAAAGCAGATTCACCTAAAGCAAGTGACACAGGATTGCATCCAGGCAGGCTTTGAGTATTTCTAGGGAAGAAGACTTCCCAGCCTCTCTGAGCAATCTGTTCCTGTATTCTATCACCCTCACAGTAAAGAAGTTCTTCATCATATTCAGGTGGAAATTCTTGTGTTTCAGTTTATGCTCATTGCCTCTTGTTTTGTTATTGGGCACCACAGAAAAGAGTCTGGCCCCGTCCTCCTGACACTTGCCCATAGGGTATTTGTATACATTGGTAAGATCCCCTCTATGTTGCTTCATCTCAATGATAAAAAGGCCCAGATCTCTCAGACTTTCCTCACTACTAAGATGTTCCAATTCCCTAAACATCTTTGCAACACTCAACTGGACTCACCTCAGCAGCTCCAAGTCTCTTTTGTCCTGAGGAGCCCAGAACCAGGCACAGCACTCCAGGTGAGGCCTTACCAGGGATGAGTACAGGGGTAGGATCACCTTCCATGACCTGCTGGCAATGCTCTTCCTAATGCCCCCCAGGATCCCATTGTCCTTCTTGGCCACCAGGACACACTGCTGGCTCATGGACAGCTTGTTGTCCACCAGGACCCCCAGGTCCTTCTCTGCAGAGCTGCACCCCAGCAGGTCAGCCCAAGGTACCTGGGGTTGTTTCTCCCCAGGTGCAGGACCCTGCATTTGCCTTTACTGAATTTCTGACAGCTCTTCTCTGCCTATCTCTCCAACTTGTCAAGTGGTTTTTTTCACCTCATGCTGCTACGTGAGCTCTAGCTTGTTTAACAGGTCAGGACCCTCATGCACATATAGCTTAATAAGAAACCATTTGAGTGAAAGTAGCTTTTAATCTGTTTCAGGATTTATTTGTGTTTGGGTATTTTTTGGGTTGGTTGGTTTTGGTTTTTTGTTTTCAGGGGGGTTTTTGTTTCTTTGTTTGGGGTTTTTCATTTGGTTGGGTTTTGTTTTGTTTTAGGGTTCATGTGGGAGGTCATGCCTAGTCCTGATAGCAATAACACAGTTTGTGTATTTAGTTGGTGTCCATACTTTATCTTTTAAGATTTATCTTTTATCTGCAAGCAGCCATTTGTCAATCCTTGATGCAAACCTACATTTCCTATTGCCTCGTAATACTTGCTCAAGGTACTTTCTATCAATATCCCACCTACCTAAAGAGGAGAAAGTGTCTGGGAGGTTAATGAAATTTGATAAAATGCTCAGGTTAACACAGGAAGCATGACTGACTGTGATATTAAGAGTGAGTCAGTGCAGGTATCTTCTTAATAGATGCAGACATCAAAAGTTTAAAAATAGTGCTAGTAGAGTGTGATCAGCTCATGATTGTGTTACTGATATTGACAAACCGTATTTGCAAAAAAAATTCACTTGCTTTTTCTTTTCCTACCCACCCCCAAACAAAAATGTCTTTTTTAAATTAATTAATTTTTTTTTACCTAACAGCTATGTAATATTAAAAAGTAATTTGGAAAGCTGTGAATTGCTTTGTTGCTGAAATTTGTTTTTTATAGCAAAGAAACCTGACATTCTTATAATGGATTAAATAACCTGTGAAATGTCTGGGGAGAGCAAAAATAGTGTATGTAAATGTAATGTTTAAATTCAGTGTAATTCCTCAAATTTTTAAAATGTTGTATTAACTTCACTCTGAAATTTTGTTACTTTACTGAAAAATTGAATACTCTCCAGGCATATATTTGGTAGGATGAGTGAAATAGAGTCTGAAGTAAAGCTCCAGGGAGAGACTTTAATATTTTGTGTTGAGAGGAGAAAGTTTTCAGTTGGGGGGGGAAGAGGGGTGCAAATCCTGTTGATTTTGAAGAAGATTTAAAATTCCTTCTTTTTTTATCTCTGCTTTACACTTTTGACTATTCAGTTGTATGGTTTTATACCTCCTTCACTTAATACAAAAAAACTGCTATGGGGAGAAACCATTTATGTACTTCTGTCTCTAAATATCACAGGTTACTGATACCATCTTAGCATGTTCTTTTCCTTTGCTATTTAGAAATCTTAATTAAGGGAAGCTGTGGTCAAACAAAAAAAGGTCTGTTGCAGTGTTAGTTTTAGTTTAACTGATGAGATACTTAATGTTTGAAAGACAAAGTTTAGCCAACCCTATATGATTTTAAGTTTTTTAGACTTTTTAAATATAACTGTATGAGTCTTAGCCTATCCAGGCACTTCTGAGAAAAGCAAATTTTTGCCAGTGACCTAAAGGACCTGTTATTTAGAATGTACTTAAATTATCAGAAATCAAAATATACTTTGATTACTATTCACCCACACTAGGAGCAATTGAAAGGTACTTAATCTTTTATTTTTGCAGTTAATGGCTCAGGAAGCCAATTTTACATGATTGCTCAGGATTTTGCCAAGAGCAGATGATTGAACATTACTAGTCACAGGCAGAAATTTCAACTGCTGAAATGTAGACAGTAATTGTCAATAAATAAAGACATAGCTAGCACAAAAAGGTCAGCAAAGATTTCAGAGATGAAGAATCCTAGCTAAGGCTTCCCTGTATACTAGATAATGAAACACAGGCAGAGTTGTTCTGTGACACAAAGTTTACCTCTTGCAGAGGAACAATTTTGTGTTTGCTCTCAGTAACTGAGGATTGAATAATAAATCTTATGAGTGAGCACAGAGAAAGCATAAAGCAAAGATTCATGCCAGGTAATGCACAGAGGTTCCACAGTACCATATTTTGGAGTGCTGAAAGATTGCGAAAGAGTCAAAGGTCCTTCTCCAGCATTAGTGAATCCTGAAATCTGCACACGATAGGTGGTCTTTTCCTTCAGCCCAGTAAGATGGTAACTTGTGATAGAAGAGTTGAGAGTAACAGCTGAAATGCAAGAGGTTTTAGGAGGAGATGATTAGATGACGTCTCATGGTTGAGCATGTGTCAGTGTAGCTGACTGAGGAAAAGGCAAAATTTTAATGCCCCAGTGCTCATCTGGAGGAAGCCAGACTGTGCTGATGTTCTTTGGATGGGTATAAGATTTCTCCAAAATATTTATGTGCATTTTGAATCCAGAGGTTAAAAACACGAGCTCTTAACACACCAAGGCTGTATTGTGTTTTTATGTGAGGCTTTGGTAGCAGGGTGCTACTGGGGTGGCTTCTGTGAGAAGCTGCCAGAAGCTTCCCATGTCCAACAGATCCAATCCCAGCTGGCCCCAGGATGGATGTGCTGCTGGCCAAGGCTGAGACAATTAGAAATGGTGGTAATGCCTCTGTGATAGTAGATTTAAGATGGAAAAACTGTTACTGTGGAAATATAAGAACAGAGTGACAATTTGTGAGAGGAACAGCCCTGCAGACACCAAAGCTGGTGGAGGAGGGACAGGAGGTGCCCCAGGCACCAGAGCTGAGGTTCCACTGCAGCCTCTGGTGCAGACCATGGTGAGGCAGCTGTGGCCCTGCAGCCTCTGGAGGTCCCTGGAGATGCAGAGATCCACCTGCAGCCCCTGGAGGTCCCTGGGGATGCAGAGATCCACCTGCAGTCCCTGGAGGAGACCCAGGCCACAGCAGGGGGATGCCTGAGAGGGGACTGTGAACCCATGGGAGGCCTGTGCTGGAGCAGGGTCCTGGCAGGGACCTCCAGACCCACGGAGAGAGGAGCCCATGCTGGAGCAGGTTTCCTGGTAGGATTTGTGACCCTGTGGGAGATCTATGCTGGAGCAGGCTGTGCCTGAAGGACTTCATCCTGGAGGAAGTGAACACTGTGGATGTGGATGGAGCAATTAGTGAAGAACTGTAGCCCATGGGATGGACTCATGTTGGAGAAGCTCATGTTGGAGAACTGTCTCCCATGGGAGGTAACCCATGCTGGAGCAGGAAAAGGGCTCTTCTTGCTGAGCAATGGCAGAAACAATCTGTGATGAACTGACTGTAGCTCCCAGTCTGTGCCTCCCTGTGCTGCTGGTGGGGAAGAGCTAGAGCCCGGGAAGGAGGGAGTGGTGGAGAAAGGTATTTTAAAGGTTTGTTTTACTTGTCATTATGCTGCTCTGAATTTCATTGGCAATAAATTCCATTAATTTCCCCAAGTCAAGTCCATTTTGCCCCTATGGTAATTTGTGATCTCTCCTAGTCCCTATCTCAACCTGTGAATGTTCTGTTACATTTTCTCTTCCCTGTCCACTTGCAGAGGGGATAGAGTGGCTCTGGCATCCGGTGGCTCTGGTATACAGCCAGGGTCCAACCACCATGGGTGATGAATACAGAAGGCTGTGTATACTTCATGTGAGGAAAATAAATCTAACATGCTGAACAGTTGTTTTTATCTTGACTGCAACAGCTAACATTAGGAGTAGCCCTTATCATGTACTTTACTCTCACTCCAGTTGTCACAAATATCAGGTGATATTTATCTTCCCTACCATGTCTTCAATTCTATTTGAAAGTCAGTATACACAAAGTTAATGCATTATCATTTATGGCAAAGGGACTTTCCACTCTAGACCAGAAAGAAAATGTTTATCAAAATAATATGGGGATTTTTTAAAATTGAAAACTCAAGTGGTTTGAATTCACAACTATTAATTTATTCCAAAGTGTAGAAGTTTCATCATTCGTAGTTTGTTAGGGCTGAAACAGTTCTTTAAGGTTATCAAGTCCAAACTTAGACATAAAAACTACCAATTTAAGGTTATGTTTCCAAAATTAAGTTTATGATGGTATCTTTGGAAACAGGTAAGAAATACAAACTGCTAATTGAGTTTAAAAATGAAATATAAAATGTCTTACATCTTACAGAAAGGCTCAGACTCAATCTTGTATGAGGTGCAATGAAACATAAAAGTGTTATGACTGAAGTTGTAATACTGAAAATGTCTTTCTTTAAGTGTTCCTAGAGAATTCTGCTGTAGTCTTAGAAATGTAATTTTTAAGGAAATAGCAATATTTAATTTGAGATAATACCTAGAATATTCTAAGTGTTTGTGTGAGCATTAAAAGTCTAACTAGGAGTTGGTCTTTGAGAGCAGAGCACTCAATTTGCACAGCAATTGTAAATTACTCAGTAGACTTAATGGTCCAAATGAAGCTTTTCTACCATGACTCTGAGGCGCTGCTTTGTTCTGGCAATGGTGACTTACCTGGAGAGTTTTTCCTTGATGAATCTGTGTAACTGATCCTGTATCCCTGGAGAAAGCCCAAACGGTCTTCTGCAGCTATTTCACTCCACTTTACAAGTGCAGAATGCTTTGTTATATTCAGAATTGTCACATTAGCGGGACCAGTCCTAGGAACTTAAAAAACATATTTGAGTTCTGCATCAATGCCTGTGCAATAGACATACAAGACTGAAACCTAGCTGTTTCCAAGAGAGTTCTTGTCAGATTCTAGATGCTATAAATACAATGTAAAGGGTGTAAGAGAAAGGAAAAAATCCCATAGAATAAAAACCCCCTCATCTTTAACGATACCAAAGTAGGTAGAAATTGTGACTGTATCATTATGAATATTGTACTTCAATAGCAACAGCTCAACTTGCAATAACTTGCAAACACTATGTTATTTGGATTGGAAAATCTCATTTAATTTAAACTTGAGCCACATGGGTCTCAGACTCTGTCTCTGTTATTTTTGGTAATGTCACACATAATAAAAATATTTCTGTGGACTTGTCAGTAAGGAACAGCATTCAGGTCATTCACTGCCAGGACATAACAGCTAAGAATAAAGGTAATTAACTGGAGAAAGCTGTTCAGTCACCTAGAAAATAAATTTTATGTAGTCCTCCTTTTATTTCTGCAAATAGGAAACAAGAAAAAACATAGGGAGTGGGGTAATACAAAGGGGAGGAATACCTCCTTCAATGGAGTAAAAGTGGGTCACTCCAAAAGTCTTTTCATGTCTTAGGAAACTTTCACACTGACACACATCAGATGTATGTACCATTATTTTGTACAACTTATATGGCTGAAAATTGCCTGGAAAATAAAGAAAGGTATGTCAAGATTTACTGAAAAGTTATGAATTATAAAGAAGAATAGGAAAAGCAACAACTGCATAGATTTTCTGTGCAGTTCTTGCTTTCTGAGACTCAGAGTGTAGCATGAGTGTATAGAGCTTTACATTGAGTACAAAATATGTACATCCTTCTTCAGTGTCTCTAGATGCTTTATGCAAATTATTTCAAAGCCAGAATGGGACATAATCTGGGTTTTCAAAAGATAACAGATGTGTTTATAGTGTCCCTATGGGAGACTTTATCTGTTGAAGGAGAAATTGGGAACTAAAATGGCTGTAGTTATCTCAGGGACAGCTATTGCCCACTCAGCTGGAATCTATAAACCCAAACAAAAAACCTATATGTAATGAGACACTACAGATTTTGCAGAAGGACCAAGGTAAACAATGCACTCTCTAGAAGACTTTGTAGAACTCTGAAGCTAAATGTTCTCTATTGTACATAAAAACCAGTGCTGAATGGCCCTTGCAAGAGTTACATGATTTTAATCAAGATTTTCAATATCTCTTCCATAAAGAAATCCCTGACTGAAGTCCATCATGTCTAGCATGGTAAGCAGAATACTGTAGTTGAAAACTTAGGCTTTGGCAAGTATAGTGATTGGTATAAAAATAGAAATAAATCTTAGGGATTCTGTAACAGAGCAGTTTTTATTAAAAGATCAGCTTACCTAGGTACAAGATGAGAAGTTTTTTTGAAGCCAGTAATGTATAGGTCTGCCTGGAATGTGGGCAAGGAGAGACATTGTACCGGTAGCTTAGCTGCATTTCTTGCCCAACAGTATCCAGAAGAGCCCTCATGAAAATGCTGCTTTTTATCTGCCTTAATGTTGCTAAGCTCTGGATGGTGACTCAGTACTGGACAAGTATTAAGAGCTGTATTTATCTGGAAGGATCTTCAGTTTACCCTTAAAAACAGAACAAAAATCCTACTCTGCCCAACCAAAATTAACCAAGAAATCAAAGGGTGCCTCCATAGGAAGTGTAGTGTTTGCTGTTACCTAATGTGAAATTTCTGGTAGGTGTGTTTATTATTTTCATGTGCATATCCTCTTTACCAGTGCCCCAGTCAACCACAAAACATTTTGGATTGTATTCTGGAGTCCATGTGACGACTGCATTAGTTCCCTGGCTTTTGACATGGATTTTACCAGGCAAGTCTGTGAAAAAATATACAATTAAAGGTCAATAAACAGGAAAACAGTTTTCTCCCCTATTGTTCTTTCTCCCTTTTGCTCTGTTTTTTAAAGATTATTCATTAAGCAGTAATAGTAAGTGACTTACTTATCACAGTAAGGTTTACACCTTAGTATTTCAATAGAGGAAACTTAGCATTTACTACTTTGCAGTGGTGGGCTACAGTGTTGATTGCTGTTCAAGACTTTTCCTGATTTATGATTGTGTGAAATTATGTGGCTGTTCAAAGCCACAGGAAGAAGTCTGGTGTTGCTAAATAACCTCCTGTGAGCCACTAGTAGCTGCTATACATAGAGTAACTTTGAGATAGTGCTTGTCTGAGCAGGGGTGGAGGAGAAGAGGCTAAGGATAGATCATAGCTAGGTGACTACAAATTTAATATATTTTGAATTTTCTGAAAGGATCTTTGATTTTGATTATTTGAAAGACAGGTTATCAATCTAGGGAAGACCTCTGACTGACACTAAGGAGGGAAAAGGGCAGCCTGCCATTTTGAGGTAAGAAGTGGAACTTGTGAGAGACATAAACATTCTCCATTTTGTTTCCTGACTGGGTACAATAAAGGCAAATTAATTCTGAGGGAGCTGTGGTTGACTGAGGAAGCTGGGGCTGTCTGAGATGGCTGGGGTTGTTTAGCCTGGAGAAGAGGAGGCTCAGGGGAGACCTTATCACTCTCCACAACTATCCGAAAGGAGGATGTAGCCAGGTGGAGTCAGTCTCTTTCTCCCAAGCAATGAGCCACAGGACAAGAGACACTGTCTTAAGCCATGGCAGGGGAGGCTTAGGCTCAACATTAGAAGGAACTCCTCCACAGAAAGAGAGATTGGGTGTTGGAATGGGCTGTGCAGGAAGGTGGTAGGGTCACTGTTCCTGGAGATGTTTAAGTGGATGTGCCACTTTAGTGCAATGGTCTTGTTGGCAGAATAGTGTTAGGTCATAAATCGGACTCAGTTATTTCAGACGTATTTCCCAAACCAGCTGATTCTGTAAAGAAGTGATTATGTAAAAAAAATTACTGTACTGGCTGACAAAAAGTTGTGTATGCTGGGAAGGAATTTATCTTAAGAATGCGCTTAATGCAAGTATCCTCTCAGTAATTCATGATAGGTACAGAAAAGCTGCACTGAAGTACAGTGAAATGGAAACTGGCATCTGTGGAGAGCCATGAAATACAGGTTTATAGGTTCAGTAGACAGCTAATTGTCAGTCAAAAAGTGGCTTGAACTGATAGGATATATTTAACAGAAGAGAGCTAAGAGACTGAAATGTAAGGACAAAATCAAGCTGTTGCCTCTTCGCAAGTTAAAAAAAAGAGAACAGCATGAGGGGAGTGTTAGAAAATTCTGGATAAGCAATCATTTGCAGCTGTCTGAAGACCAACAAGGGTACTTGCATGCTTCTTTATTGTGAATGCTATAGCTTAATTTAAAAAATATCTTAGTTTCTAAGAGAGGTTCTTCTTATACTGCAGTAAATACACCTCAAGACTGTAACGCGTGAAACTAGCTAGGGAAGACATTACACAATAAGTTTTATTATTTAAATGAGAAGACTGTCTATTTAGGCCTCAGAAAAGCTTACATCTTCATTACAATGTGACATGTACATCTGTTTCTTTTCCTATGTGCCAGTTAGAATAATAGAAATAAAGGACAGTAGCAGGTCTCTTAATAGTTATTTTGCTCAAGAACTTGGACTTGCACATAGTTCTCTGATGTTTTATTAAATCACTGGCACCTCCTTGATATTGAGGACAGTACATAAACCATTTCCCTAAGTAGATCCAGCACATAAGTGCTTTCTTCAGCTTGACAAAAAAAGAAGTGCTAAAATGAATATTAGATTGCTAGTCTGTTAACTTCTATTGAAGTATCTTCTTAAGAAACAATTCTGATTCCTAGTATGTGAAAATATTAGCCTAATAAATATTCAAGAGAATACTTTCATCTATCCCAAAGTCTGTCAAAAGGTACCCTTAGAGTTATAAAACTTCCCCACCATTACGATGAATAGATGATAAGGTAAGTACCTGCTACAGAGAATTCTGGGACAATGTAGATGGCTTGTGGAGATTCTCCTGCTTCATTATAGGCAGAAATATTAACTCTATAGTAAGCCATGGAGAGATTAACAAGAATTTTTCTGTCTTTGAGAGAGATGTGATTTGGTGGGTGATTGCAGCTGTTGGGAATTCTTTCCACATTAACAAAATATCCAAGGACGTTCTCACTTTGTGCTACCTAGCAAGAGGAAAAACATTATTAGTATTAGTATAGTAGTTATTATTATTATTATTATTATTATTATTATTATTATTATTATTATTATTATTATTATTATTATTATTATTATTATTATTATTATTTAAATGCTGTTATGTCCTGTGCATAAAATTAAGAGGAATTTAATTGTGTAAACATGTAGCCTCTAATGATGGGGATAAAATCATACTGTTTTAATTAGGTCCTTAGGAATTAATGAAGCAAAACATTTCCTTAAAATTAAAAGCGTGCTTAAATTGAGAGGATTTAAGTAAAGGATTAAGAATTTTCCTTAATTGAGATCTTAGTTATGGGTATGCAATTAGTAATAACAGCAGTGAAGAAGCTGTAATGTTCTCTACATTTCAGTGGAACATATCCCTCATTATCAAGAACTTGAAAGTTAATGAGAGGTGTTTAATTGAAATTTATGCCTCTGGGGATCCTCATCTGCTAGGGTTTGGTTAGGTATGTAGTCTCTTTAAAGAGAAGCGCTAGTAATTATCCTACAAATTTGGAAGCTGTTAAATATCCATTGGTAGAAATTTCTGGTTGTGGTTCACTCATTATTTTATAGTACTTATTTTAATAAGAGATTGGAAAATGAGTTCACAGAAATTGAAATTACTGCAATATAGACAGAAACTTAATACATCAAAGCCTGTGAATTCTTCAAGGATTACTTCTGATATCAAGATTGTCTGTTACTTCTGGCATTAAAATTAATAGTGTGGAGACACCATGATGCTGTGAGGCTGGGTTATCTTAATGAAATAATGGACACTTTTGGAGTAACATAGACAGGAAGACATTCAATAATTTAAAAGGCAGAGACACATGTCTTGTGAGGAATTTCAGATGGAGCTGGAAGCTCATAAAAACATGTTTTTTCCCTGGAAAAAAAGGGAAGTTTTAGTAACTTTTCAAGATTATAAATTCATTTAACTTTTCCTTGTTAGTTTCTAGCACCTGAATCATCCGCTTATAGATGCAATGAATTCTGCAGCAAGCATACAATATCCAGTGCCTTTCACATTTCAGGTGTAGGCTTAGTACAATGAGAAAGTCTGTTTTTCCCTTCAACACAATAGATAAATAGCATATACACAATAGAAGGTATCCAGACTCCAAGTCTTACCTCCCATCTCAGAAGAACACTTCTTCTTCCTGGAGAGACTTGTGTAGTTACATTATATGATATTCTGGGCTTGTTCATGAGTTCTGGTAAACATGGAGAAAGTTGGAGACAGGCACTCAGATGAATAATTCTGATCTTCATATTCTCAAGAGTTATCTGAAAATGCTATTCGATATGGCACAGAATTTGGAAAAGCTTTTACATTCATACTTACTACCAGTAGGATGAAACAACATTTCACTTACTGTGAGGGACCAAAATCTCTCTGCTCCAAACACAAACACAGTTGAGGCCATCCTTGGTAATGCATCTGAGCTGAACAATGTATGAAGACATAGCATTTAAATTTGAAATGGTGACATTGACAACATTGTTTCCTACTGGCACCTAAAAAAAATTAAATTTTTGTAACTGCAATAAAACTTTATCTCAGATTGTCTTCTCAGCCTAAGACCAGTCTTCTGACTTAGCTGAAAGTAGAGGTTCCTGTCATCAAATAGGAATTATTGCTCATTTTAGTCAAGGTATGTTCAGTCTTTCAGGGCAACACTCTTTTTTATGAGCTTGTTCTGTTCACTCAAGACAGTAAGTAACCTAATATTACTTTTAAATATTAAATATTTAATTTAATCTAAATAATATTACTTTTAAAATCAATTAGACATTACATATACTGAAAAATAAAAATTCACTTAACTCTGATCCTTGTTAACTTTCTCAAGAACAAGAAGTCAAGGGAAAATGAAATATAAAAAAAAAAGCCCTTATTTTTAGAAGTGTTACTATGTCTAAATAGATCCACATTGCTGATGTGTAAAACAGCATGGCTGGATTGAGTGTGTGGCTGCGTTTATGCCTTAGCACTGCAGAAGAGATTTCATCTGCAGCTGATGATGGCAGAGGAGCCCCATTAACTGTACAGGGGAATGGAGTTTTTCTGTAAAAAAAGACACCACCATGACTAAGGAAAACCCTGAGCTGGAAAATGCAGAGAA
The DNA here is from genome assembly GCF_001522545.3 of Parus major. Lineage (NCBI taxonomy): Eukaryota > Metazoa > Chordata > Aves > Passeriformes > Paridae > Parus > Parus major. The sequence continues at coordinate 20,604,293 of NC_031799.1, forward strand.
AATAAGAGAAAATACAATAGGAAACTCTTGTTATCACTTAAACTCTTCGCTAAAACCCCACAAAAACAACGAAGGCCCACTGTAAGGTGACCAACTCTTCTCTTTCAGTTTCTACAGTACTTTATTTTTTAATTAATGTTTAATTAACTTCTGTGACAGTGTGCTCACCTCCCTCCCTCCACTTCCCCTCCATCCTTATCTTTATTTCCTGTAGTCCTGACCAAGTGATAGCCAATATCAACAGTCATAACAGATGTGTCTGGACCAGTATCTGGCTCAGGCAGACAGAAAACAACATGAAAGACAAGTGTTAATTTTAACAGTTCATCCACCTAATCATAGTGCTGATTGAGATTTGACTCAAGTCAGCTTTGGAAAAAAGCAATATTTGAAGTGAGCATGCATATATGTCTTTAAGTTTCTCAGTTTCTCAATTGGAATTTAACACACTGAAAATTTTAAATCTCAGTTAAGTGATACAAAGGATTGATTGTGCACATATAATCTTTCAGACATAAACTGTTGACCAGGTCTGGGACTAAGTCTGGATTTAGAAGCAACTAGACTGGCAGGGGCTCTAAGAAGAATTTTAGAATGCAAGGGGAGCCTTTTCCAAATATCCAAGCAAAAGGTGTCCCTCACAGTTCTGTCTGACTATATTCTCTATGAAGTAATCAAGTGCTCCTTGCCATCTCCTATGACAGGTTAAACCCCTGTCACATTTATTATCAAACTTCGCTAGATTTCTGTTTTATATCAATAAATGTATGGCAACTTCTTTCTTATGAGTGAAGGGTATTACTCTGTCCATGACAATTTCATACAACTTTGCTAATAAAAAATGCTTGGTTGCAAAATAAATCCCACTACCCACAATATTACAGAAAGACTCCATATCTCTACAGAATAAGAAAGAAGTGGAATAGATTTAAAATCCAAATGTTAAATTACATTACAGGTACCTCTATTTCACTCTTGATAAACACCAGGTTTATACATCCTCTGTGCATGTATGACCATACTCACTTACTCATCTGCAAGTGTAGCCAGTTTATACTATTAGGAAGAGATTATAGCCTAAATTCATAGAATCAGTTGGGACCTGGGAGATAATGAATATTTATGTCTTGTAGTCTTCACTCATTCATGTCACTCAGTGTGGCTGTCTCTACTAGTCCTTCACAGTACTCGTGTGAATCTTCCATCTCCCCTGTACAAAATGCATTTGTACTGCTTTTAATCCCCTGTCTGCTCTTCCACATGCCACATACCAGACTGTCTGCACGTGGTTTTCTATCTATTCCACTACTGGGTGGGCTATGCAAGGGTGACTGGCTACCCTAGGATGGTCTTGGACTTGTATGCAAGGAAATGAGGGGACCTTCCCAAGACCAGCATGTTCTTTGTACTGAGACAAAACATTTCCTACGTGGGCCTCTCAAAGTACCTCTTCTGAAGTGACTAAATAAACTGGCAGTCAGTTATAAGAGAAATGGGAACAGTCTTCTGAGACAAAAGGAAGAACAAGGGAGATTTTTGTAATAAAAAGGAAGCAAAGAGGCTCCTGGGTGAGTAGTTTCCCAAGAAGTGGGGACTGTTGCTATTTGAAGAGTTTTCTTTTTGAGGTTATGTTCCACTTGATAAATGCATATTTAAAACCTGATTAACAAATATAAAAATAACAGAGCTTGAAAAACAGACAATTTCAGGGACTTAGTGATACAAATCATGCATACATGCCTGCCTGCTGGAGAGGCCTTTGCTTGACATGCAGGATAGGAAGGGTCAGGATAAGCAGTCAAAGCAAGTCATTGCTGCTATATGCAGACATTATTGAAATTATGACTAATTTTCCATCTCTTATGTATTCCGTTTAGTTTTGTACTGCCCTATTGCTGGGCCATATTGCATGTCCTAAAATGCATCTGGAACTGATCTTGTATCCCACAACATCCTTCTCTCCAAATTGGATAGTGATGGATTTGATGGGTAAACTGTTATGTGGAGTAGCAAGTGGCTGGATGGTCACATCCAGAGGGTGGTGGTCAGTGGCTCAGAACGCCAGTGGACATCAGTGACGTGTTCACCAGGGGTCCATAGTGGGTGTGGCCAATGTTATCTAATATCTTCAGTAGTATCTTAGAGGGGTCCAGTGCACCCTTTGCAAATTTGCATATGACTCCAAGCTGAGTGGTGCTGTTGGCACTCCTGAAGGATGGCATGCCATTCAGAGATACCTGGACAGGCTTCACAGGTGGACCATGGAAACCTCATATGGTTTAACGAGACCAAGTGCAAGATGCTGCACCTGTGTCAGAGCAGCCCTGGTACCAGCACAGGCTGGGGGATGGACAGATCACAGCAGCCCTGCCCAGAGGGGCTTGTGGGTGCTGGTGGGTGAGAGGCTGGACATGACCCAGCCATGGGCACTCCCAGCCCAGAGAGCCAAACGTGTCCTGGGCTGCATCCAGAGCAGCGTGGGCAGCAGGGCCAGGGAGGGGATTCTGCCCCTCTGCTCTGCTCTGCTGAGACCCCACCTGCAGGGCTGTATCAGCTCTGGAGTTGTTACTGAACAGTCCTGTAAGACAATGTATATACAACAGTGGAGGAAGGTGCTGGAAATTCTTTTAACTTCAGCACAATAGAGCATGACCCCCATATTTGTTGTTAGTGCTTAATTTTGTACACACAGTGCTTAGTACAAATACCAGAGATTGATGTGGCCTTGTGCACAGATGTAACTCCCTACATCTGTGACTAATAAACTTGTTCCAGTTAATGCTTTCTTGTTTACTTCTATCAGTGATTTAATATGTACTAACTAATATCTCAGTTTTGAGAACAAGGATTGTGTGTCAGAGCAAAGAACGATAAGAGGAGTACATTATGACCTGATGACATATTTGAGATAGTCCCAAGGAGAAAAGATTCGTCAGAAGATCTGGAACCATAGCCAAACAAGTGGAAATAATTAGCATATATGCGTGTGTTCAGGAAACATGAAAATACAATCGTTTCAGGAATATAACCTGGTCTCTTAGGTTTCTGGACATGCATGCTTTGAAGAGAATCATCCATGCATTCAGCACTGCTAATGAAATAATAGTGGCTTCCTAATCTAATAAATTTGATGGAGATTTTATTTCCCAATTTTCAGGGACAGAGTCCCCAGCAGAGGCAGGATATGGACCTGTTGGAATGAATCCAAAGGAGGACCACCAAATAGATCAGTGGGATGGAGCACCTCTCCTGTGAGGAAAGGCTGAGAGAATTGAGATTGTTTAGTCTGGAAAAGAGGTGGCTTTGGGTACTGCCTTTCAGTACCTCAAGAGAACTTACAGGAAAGAACGGGCAAGACTATTAACAAGAACATGTAGTGACAGGACAAGGTGCGATGGCTGTAGACTGAAAGACAGTAGGTTTAGATTAGTAGGAAGAAATTCTTCACTGTGAGGGTGGTGAGGCACTGGAACAGGGAAGTTGTCTATGCTCCATCTCTGGAAGTATTTAAGCCAGTTTGGATGGGGTATCCTGGTCTACTAGAATGTGGTTCTGCACATGGCAGGACTGGCTGGAACTAGATGATCTTCAAGGTCCCTTTCAACTCAAACTACTCTATGATTCTATTACTCTATTACAGGGAAATTATTTATCTTCTTTCAAAGAAGAAAATCTGGAATACTTACACAAACCAAAAGTTTGTAAAGTATGAATTCATACCTTAAAAATCAAAGCAACCTGATCTGTTTGAAAATGTAATGATACCAGCTAAAAAGCAATATTGTAAATCACTGAAAGCATGATTTAGATCTGAGTTTACATGGCATTTCTGAAATTCAGCTTTTGCATCACTGGTAGTTGTAGTGTCTTACTGGTAGGTTAATGAACCAGACAACATGCTACTCTATTTTACTTTGTTTACAGGTACTATTCCTTCTTTCCCAAACATTTCATGATTTGCGAGAACCAAACTAAGGTGCCTTAGTGGGATCTGCCTACAAAAGGACTTCTTGCTGTGCCTCCTTGCAATGCTTGTGCTGAATGTAACATGTGCAGCTGAGCTGATATTGAGGCACCTTATATTCTCATGAGGTTGTCATCTGGAAGTACTTACCAGTGTCCATGGAGCAGATTCTGTGAGTGCCTCTCTGTATCTCAGCTCATACTGTGCATGAGCTGTCGTCAGGTCCCACTTTATTATCAATTGGTTTGTGATCTGATAAGCATTTATGTTAGACGGTGACAAGCACTTTCCTAAAATGGGGGATATACAGCTGTTAAAAATGCAAGAGAAGCAGGAAAGCTTTGGTAATTATGTCTGTTGAGTGTGGTCTATAAAAATAAAAAGACTTGGCACAGAATACCGAACACTGTGAGACTTCAAACAACCCTGGAAATGAATAATTACTACATCTTTATGGTATCAACAAAATACCGTTGTTCCTCTTGCCTTTTTTTTGTGAATGCTTCTACTGATTTCAGGAACACTCTTTTTCTAAGCAGTTACTATTCTGAGTAAGGCTGGAAGGCAAAATCAAAATGTCAGGAGCACATGTAGTAGTGAATAGTACAGAAAATATCCAGAATAACTCTACATTTCAGTAAGTGCAACTATACTTTCCAATAAATATACCTCTCCAATAGAGACAATGTGGCCAAAAGTCTTCAGTAAAGGTTATATTGATAGTTTGGGTTGTACCGGTAGTAAACCCCAGCAGTGAGAAGGATTGTTTTTTCTTGGACCATGATTAGTCTGAGAAGGTGAAGTTTTGCAAAGTTCTTAACATTAGTTCAGTGACCAGATAGGTAGGGAAACATTAAGTAATCATCTAAAGGGCATAATAAATAGGGCTGTTTTTTCATATCATTTTGTTGCACTGTGTAATGGATAAGTGGCCTTAGAAAATAGTTGAACTTTGAAAATTTTCTCAAAATTCTAATGCTCAATATCAAGGATTTCTTAGGTGCACAGTGCTGAGTCAACCTGCTCTTTGTAAACCAATACAAAGAAATTCAGAAAACCATCAAAGAGAGCATAGAAAGCTGTTTAGGTATGGTGCACAAATATTACTGTATGTTTTTCTGGATATGAATATTAAATATTCCAGCAAAATATTTAACATAAAACCCTCCTCCCATAAAATGTGATAGACTTCATCACATTAACTTCATTATTAACTTCATTCAAGGAAGTCAAACGGCATCTTAGCTCTCTGAATATGTAAAAATAACAAGAGTATTTTGGGAGCTGAACTTCTGGAAATAATCTTTACAGACTACAGATTTAGCTGGGCACTGCAGAAGCACAACTTCTGAAAATGCTGTACCTGCTTTGCTTGGTAAAATTGAGATGTTCTTTCCTTTTGCACAGGTGTCATGAGCATAACTCACTGCTATCCAAATGGATGCAAATCTCTCAAGGTAGAGATTCTTCCGTTCTATTGTGATGGAAGGTGATGATGTTTTTTGTTTAAAAAGTTTTCGTATTTTGTTCCTGCAGAGAAAAGGAGGCAGAATGAAAAACATTTGATTTGATTATAGTTATTCTTTCCTCTCCTGCACAAGAAAGCAAGAAAGCAAAATTACAGTAATTGATAGCTTTCCAGGTATCACTACACATAATTACACTTCTGGAAATCATGAAGGTTCACCTTGAGCAGCTTGAAACAGCAAGATGAATTCCAGCACCCCAGTAACCCCAGTAAATTTAAATTTGCAAATCCTTGTGTTGTGTAGTGGAGAACTGTTGAATTCCTTAAACTTTTAAGGCATACAACAAAAAGAAGTATGACCTTCTTTTGTACTTACAGTGGGATATATAGAGCATTTTGAAGATATAAAATTACCTTAAATATTACTTCATAAAACCTTGTCTCCTATCACAAGGGCACCCAAATTCCTTTTGAGCAGAAAAAATTTCCCAGTTATGTGAATCTAAATTACTATAAAGTTATGAAAAAACTCTTATGACTTATATGCCTACCTTCTGGCTTCTGTTCCTGCCAATCATCAGTTTTACAGAGATATTTAAATGTCACCTGAGTCCTCAGCCCTGTAGATTTCTCCTGGTATATCTGATACACACAGCACAGGAAGTCCAAGAGGTTTGATGCCTTACAACTTTGCTGCCTATTTTTTTTTCCTGTCTCTCTCATTTAGTCTCTGCCATACACAGGACAGGTTTTTCCAAGGTTAAAATTGTGGAAATTCAGTGTTCTTAAGGAGATGTGCTAGCATACTAATTGCCTAGCTATGCATTTCAAGTATTAAATTACACACATCATGATTCAATACTTAATACCTGAGCAAAATTACTTGAAGGTTTTCCTGCCTTCTGCTTCAGGCCAGTTGTGAATCAGCCATTAAAATTTCAAAGCATGATTTTGAATTCTTGGCTGGAACTTCTCTGTGGGTGTGTTTATCTATAATCTTTTTATTCCTGACAACTAAATCATAAGGAGCAAGGAAAGGAACTATTACAACATCAAACTGATGTTACATGCAGGAAGGGGTGACACCCTCTTCTAGGCAAGTTAAAAGCCCTTTCACATATGGGTTTTTTTTTAATTTTCCTTTTAACACAGTAGAGGAAGAGACAGGAGGTTTATCTTCAAGACCACCAAGTGGAAGCTTAGGAGACTGAGGTTAAAGTCCTGACTCTGACTTGATGAAAACATCAACACCTCTGCCAGGGAATTGTCTCCCTGTTCCCTCAATGACATCCCATTCCATTCTTTTTTCTGCCTTGTCTTTTCATGACATCAACCATGCAGCTTGGGAACAGCACAGTCTGGTTCTGGCCTAGGACTTCAAGAGCAACTATCTTACAAATATTTCAGCTGATAACATCTCTTCAGAAACAGAGCTGCATCACAGATGTTTCTGCCCTCCCAAAAGATTTGGATTCCTTGAAGTCCCAAGAGGCAAGACAGCAAATGCAGTGGAATTTGGTGCTTGTTGCAAATTGATGCCTGCTGCTACCTCCAGTGAGAAAATATTGAAGGTGATGAGGGAGTAACCTCAGCCTTTAGGTGGTTGCTTTACTCCTCTGCAGTGTGAAGATGATCACCCAGGGGAATTTCCCAGTGTGGTGACATTTTCTTAGCTTTAGGAGATGCTTCTAACCACAGCTTATTTTTAATGACAAGGGGTGGCTCCGTGGCAAAATAATCAGAATGAATATCAAAATACCAATGGCGTACAGTGTTGTACTCTATGTACCCCATGATACTGTCTCATGGCAAAGATCAGGTTTTCTGATCTCATGTCTCTATTTCTGAACACACCCTTAATCTCATGGGAGATTCCAAATATCTAGATATAAAATGAAGAAATTCAATTTTGTAATGCAGCTGCAACTGAAGATACCGTATTTGAGGTAATCAGTTCAAAATTAACCCTTCAAGTTCATTCCATCTATTAAACCACTACTTGATAATTCAGAATTGTCAGAAAGCATGCCATATTTGACAACTCCTTGGGTAAGTGTTATAACAAAATATGTACTGCATAAAATAAAAGCCTAATGTCTGTTTCTGTTTGCATTTTTGGTTTAATTTTTTTTTTTAACTTTGAATAAATCTGTGTTGAATAGTCAATAAAAGTCAACAGTTGCAAATAAAGGCAATTGAGTAAGCTGATCTTTGGCAATAATGCTTTAAAGAGTGTGTTGGAGGCACGGTAAAATGTATAAAGACTTTGTATTGGGTTTGCATGGCAAGGTTCTTGGAGCAGGGGAGCAGATTGCTGTAGAGGTGGTTTCCTTGAGAAGCTGCAATAAGCTTTCCCCATACACAACAAAGCCAATTCCAGCTGACTTCAGGACAGGTCTGCTGCTGACCAAGGCACAACAGCAGCTGGCAGAGAGGAATGGGAGCATCTGGGAGCAGCAGAGAGCCCACACTGGAGCAGGTTTGCAGGGTTTGTGAACCCATGAGGGACCTGCTTTGGAGCAGGCTGCTCTTGAAGGGCTGGCACCCCGTGGAAGAGACCTACACTGCAGCAGGTCATGAAGAAATGCAGTCCCTTGGGAAGAATTCATGCTGGAGGAGCTCATGATGGACTGTCTCCTGTGGGAAGATTCCCATGCTGGACCAGAGGAAGAGTCAGAAGAAAAAAGAAGTGACAGGCACAACATGTGATGGACTGACCAGAGTCTCATTTCCCATCCCCCCCACAATGCTGGGGTGGAGTAGGTAGAGAATTCAGGAGAAAAAATATACCCAGTAAGAAGAAAAAACAGGGGGAGGGGTGGAGGGGACAGAGAAGGGGAAGGTGTTTCAAGTTTTAGCTCTATTTCTCGTTACTCTACTCTGATTTGAATGTTAATGAATTAAATTAATTTTCCCAAGTCAGGTCTGTTTCGCCCATACCGTAATTGCTGAGAGCTGTCTTCCTGTCCTTATCTCGACCCATGATCCTTTGTCATATTTTCTCTGCCCTGCTGGGCTGAGGAGGGGAGGGATAGAACAGGTTTTGTGGTGTCTAGCCAAAATCAACCTACCACTCATTCTCTTACCAAGCTCTTACAAATCAATAGGTATTGATGAGAAGTGATGAAACATATTGACCAGCATTGTGTAACAATCTATAACTTGATGAAATACACTGGAGTATAACTCTGGCAGATGGTGGGAATCACATGTAACAGCAATAACAGCTTTTTGTTTTCGCGATTACTTTTCAGACTTACCATTTTAAGTATACAGTGTAATTAACTGTATTTGCAGCACTAGGTACTGGCAGCCAGGTACAGGTTAGATCCTCATTTAATTCTGTGTAACACACCAATTCATTGTCCCAATCTGGAAGATGAAAACATGTGCACTGGAAAAGACCCATCATAGACAACCATTAACTGACTCAAAGGGGCTATGAGTAATGAAACCAGATATAAACCAGGCCAGAACTGGTCAACTAGACCTGAGAACTGCTTCATAACTATCAGTCTGTATCTGAAGTTCAGAACTACACATTATTGCTGGGTAAAAACAATATTACTTTAATCTGGCAGCTTTATAAAGAATGAATTATAAAACAGGATGGGCATCAGTTTACGTATATTTTTTGCAACTGAACCTGCCCTTTTTTCAGTTGATGTGAAAGTAAACACTGATGACATTATTAAAGGAACTTCTTTTTTGTCATTAGTAGTTAAATTTATGTCAGTATTTCAAAAATCTCTTATCAGAAATGCTAATGATAAAATATGAACATTGTTCTTCTTTTGCTTTGTGTCTTACTGTCTGAACTATTAGTTCAGAAGAATCAGTCATGCTCTCAAAGTACCACCTAAAGGAATTTTCAAAAAGACTCACATTTTTCTGTTATTGTTGTTGTTCAGAAAAGTAGACAAGGACCTCAACAGGCATGGGATCCTTAAGGTGAATTTTTCCTGATGAGTAGAGTCACACATTCTTCATACCTATTGGGTTTAACAAGCTGCCAATAGGCCTATCAATCTTAAATAAAAAAGTTTTTCTGTGTGATCAGTAAATATGAATATGTCTGGAGCTGGTGTTGTAGGATAGTTATGATATCTCATAACCTAGGTTATGAGTTAAAAGATCAATTCTCTTTTCCTCATTTCTTCCCACAACCTGAGTTACAAAGTGTCCTTGGCATTCTTTTCATCATTGAGATGGCAAATGCATATTTAGGCTGAAAAGTCTTTTGGGAAAAAAAGCGTGTCAAGTGAGTACAGCACTGACTTGAATAACCTCACCTTATGACACTTCTCTCATTCTAAGTAAATAATGCTTTTTAAATAAAGTTATGCTGCATCAGTTCAGGCGTGTACAAGCTCCTTTCAGAAAGGTAGAGATCATGGATTCCTTATTTCCATAGCAATGTGAAGCATTACAGAATTCTTTGCTTTTCTAGTCTGGCCACCAAACCATATCTTGGCCTCCTCACCCATGAACATTATGTCTGTCAGCAGCAGGGAAAACAGTCTCACATTCTTCTTCTGATTTACTCTGAATTAAACCTTACACTTAGTTTTTTATTGTCATTTTGAAGAAACATCGAAAACAAAGCCTTTTTGAAATTGCTGTACTACTTCATGTCAATGCATTGGTAATATACTGCTCCTGAAACTATTTGAAATAAGAGTTCTATTAACTCAGATTTACATAGTGCCTACCATATTGTAGACCTGTCTCTGCTCATAGAGGAGCAGGGGTTGTATTGTTCCTCATGCTCTAAGTTTCAAAATATCCCCTTGTCTTTCTCTATGAGATTATGGTATTAGAGCAGACAAAGGAAAAATAGTAGATTTTGTGTGTGGAAATAGTGTATTAGCTCAAGTTAGACCCCAAAGCATCCTCCCCCCCCCAGTATACTGAAGTTCTATATTACCTTCTCCATATGAGTATAATGAATCTTGCACACTTTTATATTCACTTGTCTTATTTGTGGATATTAGTGTCCACATGCACATTCATTTTTATTCTAGTGCTTTCTTTGTTTTAATGCCCCGCCTTAATATGCATAGTATTAGTTCTTCCCAGACTAGTATAGTACTACAGTTGTATCATGACTGCTCTCCAAGAGTTCTACAAAGAAAGAAAAAAAATAGTTTTTTCTTCCTTTGAAAACACAGTTCAGTTTCTCCAGTTAAAAAAAAAAACCCAAACCAACAAACAAACCAAACCCCAAACCACCCACCTTTAATTTTTTTCACTCTAGAACTTTCTGTTTTTCTTCCTGAGCATCTGGTTTTCTCACTAATGATTTAGTGGAGCTTAGTCTGGCAGGTTAATTGCAAGGACTAGATAATTATCCATGGCTAATTTCAGAAGAACATAGTCCTCCTGCAGATGTCTGGCCCGGTGTCACGGTGTTCTCAAGAACCTGTCATCTCTGCTGTGTCTGCTAGCAAGCAGGATGTTCCTGCCTATATTAAATCCTGCACAAAGTACATCAGATGACCACCCACTGCTCTGTAATACTCTCAATCAAAATGTGTTGTACTGTTCCTTTTCGCCATCATCAGTAAGTTCCCAGTTAAATGGAAAGCAGAAACAGCAGTCACACAGGAACATTGGAGCATCCGCGGTCTTTTGGAGCGGCGGCTCTCAGCGGGCTTCACTCACAGCGCCCGGGTTAGCCCTGCGCCCTGCGGTCACACAGGCACACCTGCCCGTGCTGCTCCGGCCAGGTGTTCCCCTCGGGAAAGGCTTTTAGGGGCCGTGTTTCCCGAGAGCCGGCGGTCCCTGGCTGTCAGCAGCCCTCAGCGCCCGCCGAGCCCGGGCACCGCGCCGGGAGCCGAGCGTTCCACCCACCTGGCAGCTGCCGGCAGAACGGAGAGTCCCAGTCTGTGCAGAGGCAGGAGTCTGGGCAGCACGAAAAGGAAGGAAAAAAAAAGGAATTGTTGGTAAAGACAACCGCAAAAGAAGTAAGAAAAATGCTGCTGGTGGTTGTTCCTCCTACCCACAGAACTTAATTTGGTCATGATTTTGTTCATACAGCCTCATCCTTGAGTAGCATTAAGAATTTTGACTGTTCATAAGCAGCAGTAGGCTGTGCAGTATATGAAAACTCACCTCTAACAAGTAAAAAGATAGCTGCCAGCAGAGAGTTCTTCATCTTCTCTGTAAAGAAGCATAATGATTACCATCAACATTACGCTGTCTTCAGACTATTTTTCACACTTCCTCTTCAAACTTCCTATTCATTCTAGCACCTATATCGCTACTGGCTGAACAAAAGTAATAAATGTATTAATGACAATGACAAGGACACTTGAGTTCTGTGTTATTAATTATACTTACAAAATCCTAAAAATTCTTCTGGAAAACAGGAACTCTCCACTCTGGTTTTTGTAAGCACTCACAGTGAGATTCTTGACAGTGTCAGCAGTATCAGAGCAGTGCAAACTGAATTAAGCTTATAGATAATTCAAATTCCTTTGAAAACCCTAATCTCACTGCAAATTAGTGATATTCACACTAGTAAAAATGAAGTCAAGGTGTTTGACTGAGTCTAATATGAATTCTTGGATGCTGTAGAAATAAGAGCAGCTGAAGACCCTGACTTTGTCTTCACTTTCTGACATCTTTCATCTTTCAGTGTAATTTCCCTACCACGAGGATGCTATATCTATATTGTTGGTACCTCCACTGGGGCCCTAATACAGACAAAAATCACCATGGCATAAATCAGAAGTTTGCTCCACACCATTAATTCAGAGAACATTCTGAACACAGAAGCCAGCAGAGACATAACAGCTGTTACTGTTACAGCACTAAAGGGAAATTTTCAGAAAATTTTGTTACTGTGGGAAATTTCCCTTCTGGGCTTAGACAGCTGCTATCAGAGATTGGATCCAGAGCTACCTGGAGATAGGCAAATTATTAACTTATCTTGGCAATCATGGTATATTTCAGGTTGAGTATTGAATAGAAAAAAAAAAAAAAAAAATCTGCCTAAAATTAATCACTTTCCTAAAGAGAGAGGCATGCTTCTCAGCATGGTCTACAGTAGAGGTGAGTGACTAATGCAACAACCGTGTATTATCAGATTTTATGAAGGGCAGTCATAAAAGGCAAATGATCAAGGAATTCTGAGTGCTACAGGGGGTTTCCTGGTGACGAATTCACTGGCCTTGGGAGTAAGCTCCAAAATGCTGAGGGGAATGTATGTGTACAGGATCACAATTATCTGTATCCCCTATTATCTGAGAGATACAACAACTGGCCTTGACAATGCCTCCAACAAGGAATAGCCAAGAGGACAGGGTCAATTGACGATCACAAGGAGACACTGATAAAGAAAAAATGCAAGTCATACGTGACTGATTTTGACAGTGGGGTTGAAGAGCTGCAGACTCAAAATAGTGTAGAAGCCAAGATAGGAAGAAAACTTTAACAGTAATATGTATTGGTTTGATGTGCTCAGCTTAATTACATTCAGAACAACCTATCCTAAATGAAAGCCATGTAAATAACCCAGTGATAGAGCAGGACTGGATTTAGTGTGCACAGAATTAGAACAGAGCATACTGGAGAGATTAAAAGCAAATGAAGCAAGTCCATATCATCTTTGCTCAAGGTCTAGGTCTCAGTATAAACGTCACTGTCATTTGAAGAAAAAAGTTAATTCTGACAAGCAGAGAAAATACATTATCAGTCCAAATAGCAGAGGAGATACAATCTTGAAAATTGGAATTTCACATATGAGTGAAATTTTTTACTCTACATTTTTACTATATTTATTACTATAGGATAGCTATTGAGTTACTATAGTAACCTTTTAATGTATAACAAAAGATAAACTCAAATATAATTATTTGAGGTAAATTTTTGCATAGAACCACTTTTTCAAATGTTTAATATTTCAGCTTTTTCACCACTATGAACTTCTATCAGAATTGTAAATGCTTGAAGTTTTCCTGTTAATTCAGATGAGGATAAATTATGCCATCTTCTGTGATATGTTTGAAAGTGCAGAATGACTGTAGGATACTTCCAGCTTTTCTTCATTTTGACCTAGATGTTTTTTCAGACTTAGGTTTATGCATAATTCAAGATGAGGTTTTCCATGAGTGCTTTCCCCCATCATTTCCTCATATAAGTTCTGCAGTAAAAGACATGGCAGGCTCCTGGTCTCCGCAGAATGTAGTCTTGAAATCAATTAAACTTTCCATTTAGACTGGATTTGACAATGTAAATGAATATAAACCCCACATCCTTTTCTGTTCCCCCCCAAACATTATCTGTTAACTCTTGCTCTTCAAAGGGAAACCAATCTCTGAAGACAGGCAGGTCCAGCCAGGAAAATGCCAGCGGCCCCTTCTCCTGCTCTGTGCCTGTGGAGCCACAGCTCTTGTAGCACATCATGGGAGGACTGGTCAAGCCATGAACTTCTCAGTGCGTTTTTGCAGATCAACCACATGTCTGCGAATGCTAATGAACCAGAAGGGGTCTGAAATCTTGTTTGTTGGGAGCTTCTCCCAAGACAGTTTGGGTTATGTGTAACCAACAGCCCAGTGAAAGTGCACTCAGGTTCTGGTGGGCAGCCAAAGCAAAACACAGACTGCAGAGATACCACATCAGGAAACCCATATTGCATTTCTATTTGAAGTCTTTGTATGAAGTGCAAACTGGTGAGGTCTTCACTGTCTTCTGGTTGAATCAGTATGTGCTTTTGCTAGCTTGCTGTTTCTTTGATAAACAGTTGCAATTGACTAGAGGCGGTCTCTTTCAGGTATGTTATAGAAAATTCAATATTGTAGCAATTTCAAATTCAGTTTTTGCTGCTTAGTAGTTTTCAGCTAATGCTGAAATTGTATATCTTTCCTTTCTGGATTGAAGGTAGAGTCACACAATTTTTACAAGTTAGTTTTCATATAACTCTGCTTCCAATAAGCAGACCTCCAGGTCTGTAAATATCTAACAGATTTTTACAGATTGACTTTGTTTTCCAGAGAAATACATGAATATCTGAATTCAATGAGCAAATTTCATAGGATCCTTGGGGAAAGAAAAATTCCCACTCAGCCCTCAACTATAGCTCCTGGGGAAAATTTGTTGTGCTAGGGAGAGTCTCCACCACAAGCACTTTAATCCTTTCTGAGTTAACATGAGTTAATGTAAGTTACATTATCAAACAGCTTACTTTTCAAACTATTCTATATTATCTTAATGAAAATCACATTTTTTTACCTTAACACATCAGCTAGGCAGAGGCCAATAAAAAATGTCAATGAGAGATCTGCCCTGGAGATTTATAAACTTCCAGTTACAGATGAAGCATACATGTGCCTGAATAGACCAGGCACCCAACACAGAATGCAAAAAAATCCCAGAGGTTTATGTATTGGGGTGAAGATTCCTTTGAAGAAGCAAACAAAAAATAAATACAAAGCAAAGACAAATGTAGACTAAATTCTGCCTATACTAGAGTAGATCTGGGGTCTCACCAGTACCATGCCATTGACATTGATGTGGTGCAGATTTTTGCATAGTGCATCAGCATATTAATGAGATTCAAGGTGGTATGATCAATGCACCTGGTAAATTCTCTTTACTACAGCATCACAGTACTACAGGCTTGTTTGTGGGATGATGGGAGAAAATTATCTCTGTGGTAGCTCAGACTAGTGGGTTGAAAACAGAGTTCATCTACATGGTGGCTTACCTGTGTGCAGAACCAGAATCTTAAGTGTTGTGATTTAGAACCAGGGTCTTAAGTACTGGGATTTGACTTGCAAAGTAGATCTTCTGCTAGATCACCTTGGGGCACATCTTATTTGTCAGATTTAGTGGTCTCTGACTGCTCTGAAAATACAGTGTAAGAATCTGCTTCCATTTACTTCCATTATCTCTTCCTGTGCAGCCCAGAGGAGAAACAAGGACCATACTTAACTTTCTCCATCACATTTAAGACTTTATTAAATACTTGTAAGTGCTTTTAATGCACAAGTGGATGACAAAGAATCTTCTTCCCATCCCTCCTGTTTAGTTTCCCTAGGCTTGCAACTGCTACAGGGACTTATTTTGGATTACTGATGTGAAACGAAAGAGAATTTGACAAAAGCTTGTCTGTGCTCTTCCTCTACACGGTTTTGGTAGTAATCTCTACATTTTTGAAATCTACAGGAAGGCTGGATTTTTTATTTCGGTGTGTTTTTGTTTGGCCCTTTTTTTTAATGCCTGTGTTTTAATCTCTGAGGCAAGGAGATATAAATACTTTGGTTACCTTCCTTTTTCTTTTTCCCCCAGGGATTACTCCTGGACAAATAAATGCTTGCCAGTGAAACACAACTATTGTAGAAAGCATTTTTGAAGAAAGTCCAGGAAAACAGTATGAAGAAGGTTACCTAGCACAAGGCAAAAGGTGAACCTTTTCAGGGTAGTACTCTGTGTTCATGGTATTTTATCTTACCATTTCCACCTTAGTAACAATGAATGTATTTGCACTGCTAGTTTCATATTTTCTCCATGAAAATTTTTGTCTCTGAATTTTATCCAGCATAACTGGTCTGCCAAGCCCTTAGCTTTTCTTAATTTAGATGTTTTCAAGCATGTTTTCTATCTTAGAACAAAGTGATTTAAAAATAGTAATTATGGTTAACTGAGTTCTGAGAATCTGGATGTATACCCACTTGTGGCTTTATTACTCTTGGCCACTTTATTTTTCCTTCAGCTATTATAATGCAATAGATAACCTGGGGGATTTTTTTTTTTTTTTAAGCATCATTCAATTATCTATCAAAAATTGTTTCAGCCATCTTAAAATAATTCACAAATGGATATTTTCTGCTGTGGGTAGAATAGAAAGTCAGGGAAGAGCTAGATTTGCCAAATTGAAATAACACTGTCCTGATTCTCATTAGCCCCCGTATCTTCCAGAGTTCAGTGATTCCAATGATTGCTCAGAAGGTGGGATCCCTCAAACTTCGTTTGACTACTGGAGAGGCTTGCTCACGAGACTAACCACTGTTATTTAGGACATCATGGCATGGCTTGTTTTGAACCCCCCATTAAGATTATTCTTGCTTTATATCAATAACAATTGATATACAAAAAATCTCTTGAATGAGAGTATGCATCAAGTGAGCCACATCTCATTTAAGCTTTTTAACTATTAACCTGAAGCATCACATTACAGCAAGAGTCACCAAAGAGTACTCCTATGCAAATCATGTAACTATCCTAAGTTGTTAAGGTATATTTTTTACAGCTGAGAAATTCTGATTTATAGTTTGCCTCATAAGATCTGAGCTAAACATCTTTGCAGCTTCTAATTTTTATCTGCCTGCCTATGGGCTACTTGCACAACTGTGATTATGGCTTCTTTTAATTATGGTCTGTCTGTCCATAAGCTCTGTCAGCTTGCAGATTTTCTGGTTTTTTTGTAATAATCCCATTTTTTGTGAATCCCATTCACTTTTAGCCTCCAGCTGAGGTTTGCTGCTGGGAACACAGAAATACCAGGAGTGTTATGGCTGCCCAAAGTTTCCGCTCTGCTAGCACTCTTCTCACAATTTCTTTTGTGAACTGAACTTGTTCCATCTTAAGGAGAGATTTTTGGTTTTTAACCTCCTATCTCATACAAGAGACTGCTCCTGAATTTAGGAATCCCTGTTGAGAGTTCTTTCTTTACTCTAAAATCTTTTCTTTCATCTCTCAGAGTGATTATCAGCCTGTGTTCTGCTGATTTAGATTTAGACAAATTATTATTTTCCAGTCTATTGTAACACAAAAAAGGTTCCCTTTTGCCTGTTATCTCATTAGTCTTTCTCCATACAGTTTGATTCTCTGAGATTTTGCTGCTAATTGAAAGAGAAACACCTACTTAGGCTGTTGCTTCTGTTGCCCTTATTTGATGTCTCTTTGGCTAAGTGTGCTGTCAAGGTGAAGCCCTCCCTTTTCACACTTTATGACCACAAATTCTCAAGGTTTTATTTCTGAGTTGTTGAAGTGTGTTTCAGTGGTTAGCCTGGAGTGTGACAGTCTGGGTCCAAACTGGCAGGTGTTTTTAATTTTAACAGTTTTAGGACTTCCTATCACAGGGAGTGAATTGGAGGCTGAGGAGTAGAATGGCACTGAAAGGTCTAAGTTTGCAAGTGTGCCACAAAGACTCAGAGAGGAAGGAGGCTAGCATGTGGCATTCTGCAGCATGAGCATCTGCAGAGCATGCAGCAGCACCATGCATCTCTGTGGGGCAGATGCAGAAGTCTAAAAAGGTGCAGGCATGGCCCTGCTGTTTAACCAATATGAATAAAATGAGTTGTGAATTGGAAAAAAGGGAACATAAAGATCCTAAGGGATATCTTTGAGAGAAAAAGAAACATTTCAAGCAAAGCTACTGATGATTCTTTATGGTGTGGTAAAGCTAAAGTGACCCCTACAAATTGCCCTGTTTTGAAGAATGCAAAACTTTCTTAGGTCTCTCCAGTTATGAACATATAATTTCTATTTTCTGAGAAAGAAAATGAACTTAGATCTGTCAAAAGGTGACAGATTTACTTAATGTGTTCTCAGCATGAGCCTTAAAACAAAGTGGTAGGGGACGTGGTGAAAGTGGCTGCATGAAAGTGAAAGTCCACATAATCACCATGATTAAGTTGCTTTCTTTTATGAAGGCAGGTAAAGGTTGTGGAGGGACCATGACAGGAAACAGGAATCACATTTAGAGTGAAATGACATGCCAAAGAGTACAACTGAACTGACAAGAATATAAGCAACCCTGAAATTTGGAAAGTTTATATCTAATCTTTGTGGCCTTTTCCTTGTTTACAGAATGAACAGAGATCAATGGTTTAGAGCTCAGTTTCCTCCTCAGGCACTGGCCCTTGTCAATGAAAGAGTAGTTGATCAATATGTAGACTTCAGCACTCAGTTAAGGAGAATCTGAGAAATATGTAAAGGACAGGCCTTCCAGGTTACAGAAAGGATTGCTGCAAGATGGTGTGGAACTGCAGGCGAGAGAAAATGCTTAATTATAGTTTTGAACTCCCAGACCTGCATTATAGCAGATAGGTCACTATGGCAAGAGCAAGACAGAGCAGGGAGCTGGGCTGCCTGTGGGTGTCTTGCTTGTTATTTCCATTATTTCTGAATGCTTAGAGGTAGATTGATATAAAAAATAAAGTGTAAGCACAGAAAAGAGGCACTTCTTCCCCGGAAAACAACACAAGTACTAAAAGATCCTCCTCTCTGTCACACATGGCTGTATACACAGGCATGTGTATTTACAGGCAAAGCAAATGTTGCCTCTTGGGGTCATATACTTTACAGTGATTCGGGACAAGGGCCATTCATATTTGACATACATTTATTTGGGAGGTTTGCTTTGGCTTTGGCATTGTAAGAGGAATGTGAACTCAGTTCGGTCTTCCTATAT
Organism: Parus major; assembly: GCF_001522545.3. NCBI lineage: Eukaryota > Metazoa > Chordata > Aves > Passeriformes > Paridae > Parus > Parus major. The sequence goes on from NC_031799.1 coordinate 20,623,145, forward strand.
ACCACCCTGTCTTTCACCAAAGCAAGGCCTTGATGAGCAGGGGAGAGTTTCTGACATCTGGGAAAAGCAGTTGTTGGCAGTCTGTAAGCGTTGTGTCATGCAAACAGGTTGTGGTGTCATGCCCCACCTACCACAGGAGCTTGCTCTGCCGTGGGAAGGAGACACATGGACTCTGAATGGAGGAAAGATGGAGAAGGCTCGTTTTTACAAGACCTTGTTGTGTAGAAGCTATGCAGCAGAGAAAAGCTGCTTTATTTGATCCAATTTACTGTGAGCATCACTTTGGTAGTAAAAGAAATAGGAGAACTAATTCCATTCTTAGCTGTAAATTCAGTTTTCTAGAAGTGAAACAAAGTGAAAGAAGTTTCATACAGGAAGAAACAATATTGCAATAAACAGAGAACAATTTTATTTCATTTTTCCTTTCTGCCTCAGGCTCTTAAATGAAGGAAGGGAGCTTCTGAGTTGCCAATTCCAGTACTGTTGAGGACATTTGCAATCAGCATGCTTGTAGACTGGTCAGGCTCCAACTTAAAATTTCTTGGTTTTGATTGGTACTACTCCTTAAGGAAAGCTTTTTTTTCATAACTGCATCTCTGAGAGCTATTTGTGAGAAAATATTTGAGCATCTAGTTTGTTTTATTTTTTTGAATAATATGGAGGCAGAATTTTAAAGGAATACCTACAAATGGCTTTTTGCTCTTCCTTTGTAAAAGAAAAGGAAATTCCTTTCATTACAGTGGAATGCAATTTTGCAAGACACTTTTACATTTAATCTCTTGTCTTTGGAGTCATTGTGCCAATGACCCTTGTTCCATGTTTAATGACAGTTCAGAAGTCAGCAATATTCTCTTTAAACACAACAGGCTCTTGATGATAAAAAGAATTTGAAGCATCCTTTCATGCAATCATTCCATCACAGACGTCAATAAAGAAAGTTTGGATTTCCTTAATTTTATTATACTGCATTACAAGTGACATCACAAATGCATAACACAAGAGACATTCACAACTCAGTATTTTTTACTGGGTGTAATGGCCTTTAATGATATCTCTTAATGGGTATTGATAGGTAGAGAAATGCAAAATCCAATGTAAATCCAATATTTTGTAACAGCTCTTGATGGCCCTCTGCCACTGTTTTCTTCAGTTCCTTCCGTTCTGTGGTTATTGAAGTTTCTAGAATTTCTTACTGAGTAAGAAATCATCAGCATTAACACTAAACATGACTTAAGGAATGCCCATGGTCATAGAATAAGAATCATGCTGTCACAGAACCATAGAATGGGGGTTGGAAAGGACTTTAAGGACCATTTGGTTCCAACTCCTCTATCGTGGCAGGGACACCTTCCCCTAGTCCTGATTGTTCAAAGTTCCATCCAACCTGGCCTTGAATGCTTCCACAGATGGGGCATCCACAGCTTCTCTGGGTAACCTATTCTAGTGTCTCACCATTCTCACAGTGAAGAGTTTCTTCCTAGTATCCCATGCAAACCTGCTCTGTTTCTGTTTAAGGCCCAAGTAAGACACAGTGGATGGAAGGGAATATTGTCAGCTTGGTCTAAAAAGCCATGATGCAGGCACTGCACATCAGTTAGTAGTGGAGCTTGCCAGAGTTCATGTAATTGTACAGTTTTCAGCCCTTCTCTAGTGATGCTGCTTTCAGTGGAAAGCAGATCTTGTCCCTCTGTCTTCCCCTTAACTATTTCTTTCCATTCTAAACCTGAGTTCTGTGAAGGCTGCTTAAACCTGGCTGTGCCTCATGGTGACACAAATCCAGTAATGCCTTTTTGCTTAACTGAGTTTCTGAATCGCAAAGAGTAAGAAAAAAATAACACACACATCACAGATCTGAAACTCTGATAAGCTTCTGAGTAGTGTTGAGTTAGCTTTGTACATCTTTGTAAATCAAGTTCTTACTTATGGTACTGGGTAAGCTTATTACAAAAAAAGAAGCAGTTAATAGAGGGAAAAAATGACCAAAGAAAGGTCACATTTCTTTATATTACTTTCTTACAACTTCTTAAAGGAGAAGGCTTTTTCAATTTAAGTAATTTAAAAAGTGAAAATTACAGTGCAGACCAGAAGCAATGTGCATCCTGTACTAGTTAGTCTGTTCACCTCAAGGAAGTTTATCTTCAGAGGTCAAAAGACTCAGAAATATTTTCTCTCACATCACCTTCAATGCTTTAAAGAGCAAATTTCAAAATTGAAGTAGATTCTGATACTATTGTTGAAAATTCTCTTTAGAGGTTCTAAGGAATTTGATGGAGGCATTGTTTTCTTTGTGAAAGTAGAGCTCTAAGGTGGAAGACTTGATATTTGCTGTAGGTTCAAATGTGCAAATCAAACTAACATTTTCTTGACTGTTATTAACCCATTTCAAAAGGGAAAAATATAGTGAGACTTTTCTGAGTTACAAGTGTCAGAGTTTTTTTGTTTGAGAATGGTTTTTCAGAGACTCCTGCGCAATGAAGCTGTGGGATTCCAATTGCTGCTGGTAAATAAAGGCAATTGACTACCTTTGTATGTAGCAGGCTATAATTCACTCTGCCAATTATAAGAAACAGCAGTGTTTTGAATAATCATATTATAGTTTGAATACTTTGTGCTGATCTGAAATTTATTATCAGCACCAGCCTATTTTATGTATCCCTGTGTCTACATACTATGGGTTGAAGAGCTTCTTGACAGTAGTCCCTTTCATACCACAGGTTGAAGAGCTTCTTGAACAGTAGTTCCTTTTTTTGATGGGAAAATATTTAGTATAGATTATCTTCCCATAACATCTACTAGAAAATTATCTTTTGAAATAGAAGAAACCAAAATTCTACACTTTCCTACTACATATTTCCACAGATAAAACCATATTTATTCTCTAAGTAGACATGAATAGGATATTATTTTTACTCATAGAAATGTTCTCTGGTTTTTAATAACTAATACTAAAAAAAAAAAAGTATATTTGAAAGTTCTTATGAAAAACTTAAATTTAAAGAACCTTCCAGCTCAGAGGAGCTTGACAGTTCAGGAACTCTGAAAAGTGACAGCCAAGAGTTCAAGTAGAGGGCAGGTCACAGAGAACCAGCAGGGTGCCTTCGTCTTCAGCTTTTGGATACTACTGTTCATTTCTGTGCTCTTGTCCTTCACTTCCCTTTCAAGGAAGGTTAGACAAAGCTGGTGCATTTCCACAAAATGTTCTTTTGTGTTAACATTTTTCAGAGAAAGAGTGCTGTCTAAACTTCCTCATCCATCTCTGTATCTAAGACTACTAGTGGTTTATATTGTATAACAATAATGTAATAATTTACATAATTGAATTGCTCATAAAGGCTATTATGACTGAATTTCTCAGACACATCGGTACTGATTTGCTTCAACAATAAAAACATAAAACTACTCTGGAGACCAATAAAGCTATCAAACCTGAGCTGCAGTTCTGCAGCCAATGGAATTTTTCATTTTGGCTGCAACAAAACATGAAATTATGCTGACATTTTCAAATTTGGCTTCCTGACGCCAGGCACACAGTCCTTAGGCAGACAGCTATACACTTACAGCCTTGAGTGTCTTATTGCTCTGGAAAACCAGTCCCATGGCTGCCAAATTAAGGATTTCATGACACAGCAGAAGCCCAAGATTAAGAAGTAGGTTTTGCTACTGAAGCCAGCAAGGATTCATCCTGTGTACAACTCCAGGTATTCCATAGCAAAAGCTGTGAAGTACTTTGAGCGGCCCCCTCCACCCACGATGCTCATGGAGCTGCTGGAGGCCAAGGACCAGGCCCAGATGTGGCAAACCCAACCAGCCTCCCCCAAACAGGCCCTGGAAAAGGCCTATGGCTGCATCTTCAAACGCTCTTTTTTGTCAGGCTGTGGAGTGTGTACCAATATTCCTTGCCCTGAGGGCACTGAGCCATGGATTCTTCACCCAGCCAGGGTAGGGGTGTCCTGCGTCCCATCCAGCTCCCCACATCTCAGGATGGGATTGGATTTTGTGTTTATTACCTTACAGTGACACCTGCTGGAAAAGGAGCTGCATTCAGGCAAGGAAGATTTATTTTCACTTTGAATTAAACATTCACTGGATGCCAGGAGCAGGACATTATGTGAGGCAAAGATCACAGAAAAGACTAGCACAAGTGAAAAACACCAGCAGAGTATTCAAAAACTTCCTGAGAACAGCACTGCAATCTTGTAAAGAATTGCTGCTTCCTGGAGGCAGGAACTGACTGACCACAGTTTTACACCCCAAGTCCAACACTGTTTGAGTCCCTGTGCAGACTTCGGAGGAATGTGCTGTTTCTCTGCACAGTGATTTTTGAGGATGCTGAAGCCTTCTTCAGGACATCTAGTGGGGTTTAATCAATGTATGGAACATGCTTTTCTCCCATTCCCGTACTTTAGGAAACTGTTTTTTCATTTATAAAAGGCGTAGCTCTCACTGCGAAGTCCTTGTATACTCCCTCAGCTTCCCGAGAGATTCCGAGAGCACAAGGAAGGTGGGGAGGAAATCTGCCACTGGGCATTCAGAGAAGGTATTTTTCTAACCTAGCTGTGTAACAAACCGAGGCTGAACGGGCTTCTCCCAGCCAAGAAAACACCACTAGGTGTCACTAAATGCCAGGGATTGTCAGTACTGGTCCCAAGCTGCACCTCGAAGGGAAAACACTAACAGTGGATGTCATATATACACTGCTTTATTACTAGCCTTTTTGCAATGAACAAAATGTGAGGTCATCTTAGCTTTTAGCAAGATTTGAATTTGTTTTGGCAAGTACGTCTGGCTTCCAAAGGAACACTTCAGCTTTCCAATTCTAATTGGATATGTTTTATGTACAGTGTAAGTGAAATAATCTTGGTCTGTATAAGCTGTTAAATTCTACATGTTTACATTTGAGAGGAGTTACTGTAGTCTCAGAATTAAAATAATGATGGCGTTTTATCTGGTTTTCCTGCCATCTGTTCTCAGAGAGGTTGCACTCAGTGGAATTCTCATCAACATTTTGTGTAGTCAAAAGAAAAGCTTTTAGAATACTTTTTGTATGTGCACATACAACACATACAGAAGTGTTAAAACTAAAGCTGCCAATGAAGCTGCAAACACAACTTTGTCCGATCATGCTGTGAATTTTAGAACAAAAATTGTAAGTGTGGTTTCTCTCTCAGATTGGGTTGTGATTTCCTTAACCAGTGTGAGAGGACACAGAGAGAAAGCATATTTTAATTACAGTGGTCTAACTGATTTTGAGAGGTGTATCAGAGGTCTTCCAGCAGCTTCCTAATTCCAACTCTGCTTGGTTCCCTACCTCAAGGACTGTCTGGTCTTTCTTCAGAAAGGAAGGATGTGGAGTCAGGATGTAATTGTGAGCACCCAGAAAAAGGATTAATCAGCACACAGTATGTAAATACCTCTGCCTTAAGCATCTGCAAAGGGTCTGAGTAACAAGAATCTTTGCTGGAGCTGCTGGTGCTGGATTCTGACCCATGGCCCTGGGCAGAGCTCTCTAAGGCAGAGCTTCCTTAAACTGGCAGTGCTGAAGGTCTCCTGGGAAAACCTCTGAAGATATTTGTGTTTCTTCAATCAAACATTTGGTGCCAAAGGCAGAATGGAAGTGTGTGCTGGAAAAGGAAATAACAAAGGGAAAAGTGAATAGCTGTTGCTTCTACTGAAGGAACAAAAGCTTAGCAGAAGAAAAAGTAGCATTTGTATCTCTATTGGTAATGTCTGCTTCTTCATGCATGAAAGGAAGTTGTGCTGAGATTACATGTGCATCTTGTGTTCCTTGTCACATGATAGGAATATTTACTGAGTTTTCCTTTTGCCAAAAGTAATTTTTAAAAAATATATCATCCAATATATATTTAGTTCAACCTCTCCTCCTCTTAGGAAGAAAACCTCCCTCTAGAATCATGTATTTTGTAATTACAGTTTTATCTGACAGGGAGTAATAAGAGTAAGCCTCTCTTTGCTCTGATCATTTGGTTTGGCTGTGCTTCTTATCCCCACTCAGACATATTAATTTTGAACTTCAATGTAGTCTTCTCATACACAGAGCAGTAAAATTCTTTCTGGCACAGTTTTTTCCACATAGAAATGAAGATGACTTTATCTCATGTACCTCATGTTTTAAGGTTTAATACACACATGTTTGCAGAGTGTATTGAAGATGAAAAGCAGTATATTTTAAGCAGTACCTTCTACTTTGATCATAAAAGGCGCATTAGTGCTTTTCCTCATCCTTCAAATAAACAGCAGTGCTATTCCTTCCTAGACATCCATAAAAATATATCTATAGAACAGGAAGGAAAATAATTATAAGATAAGGCTTCATAAATAAACAAATACAGAAATAAATTATTTTAAGATGACAGTTGAAATCTCTCTCACAGGCTTCTTTTGATCTCCTTGAGGCTCATTAAATTGTGGGTGGCAGACCCTGCTTCCATATTTGAGAAAGAAGCTAAAGGGCTGCTTATGTGCAAGCAGAAGTTTCAAAGGTAATGAGGCTTGGGACCTATAGACCAGAAAGTATAGGTTGATTTGCATGCATTTTCCACCTCTCCCGCTGCTTATTTGCATTGTTCATCATTTTCCAGCCAGCTCAGAAATCCTCAGCTGATTTGTTAATATTTGCACAGTGCTCATAAGCATTACCGATAGTCTTCAGGTAGACAGGGAAAAAAAGCACTGACCCAGTGAACTTCCAATCAAATCACTTGAGTTGTGACACTCTCATTTTCATCTGCTCCTTACCCTGGATGAGCATCAAAGATTTTCCATAGCAGGTGTGAATGATAAATTCACAGAAATGTGTTCTAAACTGAAAGTCCATAATAGAAGGGAAGTGCTGAAATTCTGCTTCCTTGGGTTCTATATGTAAGGGATACAGACATCCTCTATTTTTCCTTTTTTTCCTTTCTCTTGTTTCTGTTGGCTTTTTTTTTTTTTTCTTCATATTATTATTTTGCTGATTAGGGTTGAGGTATGCTACAAATTGAATATCTGTGTAAGGATTGATGTGGGATTGTCTCAGCAGATACACTAAAAACAAAATAGCTGTTTGGATGCCTTTACCTAACTTTTGTTACATGCTGTGTTAGCCTTGTGTGCCAGTGCTGCATACAAGCACTGATAGAAGTGGTATCTCCTGCACCTGGTATGGTTTTCTATGGCAAGGAACACTTGCAGATTTGAGCCCTATATTATGGACTAGATGTATCTTAATACATCTTCTAAAAGGGGAAGAGAATTATTTTAACAACTTAGATAAGGTAAAAGAGATAAGCAAATTGTAGCCCCATAAACAGCTTACATTACAGCCAAGTTCACAACCAAGTGCTCTGTAATAGGTTCTTCAGGAAGGTTGACTTAAACAAAAGATACCCCAAATAACACTCTGGGTGTCATAAATGACCGCTACAGACTGATTGCTGCTACATGTCCATGATGTCTTCCAGCACAGAATGTGAGGACCTGCTGTTGGTGTGCATCTGTGCCCATGCCAGCCCATCCTGCTGTGTGGCATCACTGCTCACAGGTACAAAGCACCATGATACTGCTTTGGCAAAGGAAGCTAATCAAGAAATGTGCAAAGCAGATGAATTTATCCTTGTTTTTATTGTGAGTGACTTTTCACATGCTATTGAAATTCTAAGATGAAGTTTCTAATGGCAGAAGGAGTTACAATGAGACAGGAGAGGGTGAAGAGAGCTGCTCATCCCTGCACAGCAATACTAGAATGGAAGATTTTTGTGTAAAGTGCATTATCTCTTTGTATATAAGCTCCTGCTGAGACTGAATCCTAACTGGGACAAAAGCACAGCACAAGGAAGCTGATACTGCTTAAATCTGTGCTAGATTACTTTCTTCCTCTTTCCTTTCTATGGTTTAAGGAGTCAACAGTAAGCATAAAACACATCATGTTCCCAGTAAGCGGCACTTCTATAAAGAGAACAAAATTTCCTTAAAAACTACAAAGGAGCTCCTGAGCATATGTTGTTATCAACGAAGTTTTTGACAATAAGCAAGAAGCAAAATAGAAAATACATTTTTAAGTAGCATTCCTACAGGTTTATTGAAAGTTCATTGTGAAACTACGGCATCTCCTATTAAGCCAAATCACAAAGAATCTATGAAATCAAAGACACAGCCATGGAACATATAATCAGCTGTTAAAATAGTAAAAAAAACATCCTTGGAGGAGAACATTTTACATTATAAAGGCAGCAACCAGCAGCTACAAATATGAAAGCAAAAAGGCATTATCTTGTGTTTCCAAACAATATTTGTGCACAGGGGCCTGAGATCTGAATAGATTTACAGCTTCCCTTTCTAAAAAAACTATGTTTTTATACAAAGCACAGATTAAAAATAGTATGCAGAAAATGGCTGGAAGATTTTAACAGTGAAGTGTTATGACCACTTCCTAACCCCCTCAGTAGAAGCTGCTGCTGCTAGAGAGGAACATGTGGTTTGCTGCATGACATTGTGGGAGATCAGCTGGTTTTCTCTTCAGCATTAGTCCCCTCAGTGCTGAGCTGGGGCACTCAAAAGCTTGTTTGAATTGTGGAAAAGAAGAATATCAAAAGGCGGATTGGAATTAGTATTCAAATGAATAGTGTGATATCTTCAAAGTGAGATTACTAGGGAAATAATATACAGCCATCTCAAAAAGAAGGCTGTTATTTTAAGAAATAAAATTTCACCAAGAAAAGAGAATATTGAGATCAGCCCCACCAAAACAGTGACTTTCAGATGGAAGGTAAATCTTTCATATGAAGCACTTCTCTACCCACAGTTGTGAAATTGGCAAACAGGTTTGAGAAGATTTTTATCCTTATCCAAATATATATCCTAACTTTTATCTATATCAAAATATCTGAAAATATCTTAAAATAAACAAATAAATAATTTCATATTTTCCCCAGAACCTAAGATAAAAACACCAAAGAGATTTTTTTATTAATGTTACTTAAAATAATTTTAGATTTATACTTCTGAATGAAAAAATACGAGAAACATGCATGCAAACAAGATGATTGGTTTATTTTCTTTGTTATTTGGTTATAAAAAGATTTGAGTATTTGCTTGTATTTATTTTGAGTAAAATATGAGCTATCTGTTCTTTTGGGGTTTGCAACAAAGGCTGGGTGATCTGGGGAGAGAGTGAGAGAACAAATGCAAGTGTAATGTAATTTGTCTGCAGCTTCTCAAGTGCTGTGAAAGACACCAGAATAGAAGGACCCATATAGAACTAATCTGTAATACTCCTTTTCTGTAATGTTGGTACCAAGCTGTGTTACAGTCAAAAGTGCAAAACAATAGGATTGTTGTATTACTGTATAGGCCTCTTGAAAAATCACCTTTCTTTTGGGCAAGGCAAGTAAGCTTTTAGTTGTCTTCAATATTTTTTCTTGGTAGATTATTAACTTTGAAAATACCTTTGTCCATCAATTCTAGTTTTTTGTGGAAAATTGGAGGCTGCTTTTGATTATTTAGTGGTGAGCGAACCCCAGTGAATTCCTCAGATTCTGGGAGAGAGCTGAACATAGACTATATTTGCATGGCCACATACCTGCTGCATGGGATTATGTGTATGTTGTCCTTGTTTTTTGCTTTTCATTTAAAAAAAGGGAAAATTTTGTGATGCTTTGTGGGCTATGCCAGTCCATGGATTACAGCTTGATTAATCCTGTCTTAGAGGTTGCTAGGGGTCAGAAGAGTGTGATACTGAAAAAATAATTGTCTCCTTGTTTTACCTAAATGATGCACGCATCTGTTGTACAATATTAAAAAAATGTTTTTACACTTTGAAGCTAAATTTAAAATAAGTAACAGAAAGAGCTTGTGATGAGTTGCTAGCTATGGAGTTTATCTCAGAAGGAATAACTTCCCTCTGTCTACCAGCCCCTGCCCCACTTAGTTTGAAGAGAGCAGCCTCTGCTCCTGCTTTCAGAGCCACATACAGAGTAGTGTTTTGTAAACCCAGAGAAATACAGGTGTCCAAGAGAATTCTTTGTCTTTCTAAGCTTCACTTGACTGTCACTGCTATTTCTCCGGTGGAAAACTCATCTTTTTTTCTGTTTAAATCCATTTCTTTTACTGAAAGAACAAAAAAAGACCATCATTTTTGTTCCTTTTGAAGTTGCCCTCAGAGCAAAGTATGACCTTCTGCTTCACAGTTAGAACATCTGAGAAACTTCTTCCATTGATGTTAGCACATCCCAGTGACCAGAAAAGTTGTCTCAGACTGACATGTGTTTTTGCTTCTGTGTGTGATTTATCCCTTCTTTATTCAGAGGAATACTCCACATCAGCATTGATGCCTTTTGGAAGTCACACGGTACCTTCCTGCTCTGTAACAAAGATGTCTCTGCTATGGCACTCCATTCCTGACAGGTGACACACCTGCACAAAGAACCTGACCCATCAAACTGCTGTATGCCTGAACTGCACAAATTCCAAGGCTAGATAAGATATGTGTAAGATCTTAATTTACTAAAAAAAAAAAATACAGATTCTCATGCTCCTTCTGCTTCAAGTTCCTCTGCCCCTTTATGCCTCAGATGCTGTTTGTCCTCTACATCCTGCTTACATGCTACCCACATCCTACCTTCCTGAACAACACAACATATTGCAGGACTGACAGGGTGATTTCCTTGTGCCAGTGAAAGAGAGAAATATCTGCCCTTGATTTGTTCTGCTTAAAGAAAACATTTTCTGTGTAAATCCCCCAGACCTCATAGGCTGTCTTGTGTTGCATTTGGTAGAAGAAAAAGAAGCAAGAGTTAGGTAACTGCAAAAAAAGAGAAATGAAAGGTTGCTGTTTGCAAGAACATAATGATTTTGTTATTTTAATTGCAAACATAATTATTTCATTATTTAAATTGCAAGGATATTGATAAGGTACTGACAGAATTTGAGAATCAGTTCTTCAAAATATTTGCCAGCAGACAGTTGAAAACAGCTAACTCTATGGGAATGTGTATGCTTTGGACTTTTTTTCTAAACAAAATCTGCAGCTGTGCATCCTGATCTGCTTCAGGAGGGTAGGAGTTCACAAGCCATCAGCAGAACACGACATAGCTCAGAGTGATGTGATCTCGAGAAAGTGCTAAGCCTGTGCTCATTTCTGTGCTCAATGACTCTTTCACTTGTACAAAATAGATGGAATATTTCACATGTGTACTCATATTGCTGCCTGTGGATTACTGCTGTGGATGTGACCAGTGTCTTCTGTAATTCTGCATATTTGCATGTCAGCAGCCACCTAAACCTTCACAGCTGAAAATAAGGTGTTGCAAACAAGTAAAGGAGCCTTCATGTATTACTGCAATAGACAGTTTTATTCATTCTACCAAGTTATTGTGCAAAATCCACATTCAGAAAAACACTGTCAAGGAAGAACCCTGACACAATTATTTGAATGGATCAGTTCTGCTTGCTCCTGCAGCCTTATCCAACTGACACACACAAATGGACTGAAAACCCAGCTTTGTTATGCAGCCAGGTTATTGACAATTGCTTGAATAAAACAAAAGGGATTCTGCAATCATTAAACTTTCAGAAAGATTCAGCTAATTTACATGGCAGCTACTGAATATTAGTCTTGCCTTCTTCATGTAGTATTAAATCAACAGCTTACTCAGAAATAATAGCTGAGACAGGGAATGAGTAAGTCCCTTGTGTGCATGCAGTGATGGTTACCTGAGTGATGCTTAGGGTAATGCACATCTCATGGTACAGAACAATTTGACTTCTTTTGTGGAAGATGATCAAGTGTCTTCATCTTAATTCTCTGAGGTCATAGTTTTGTGCCTGACTTTCATCCAGTCACAGAAGCATGGTTAATAGTCAGATCTATTTATTTGAACCACATTAACAAGATGAATCAGATTAATAACTTACTCTACATTCTGTGAAGATCACGATTATTTTTGTAGTGCTAACATCCACAGAGGGTCACTTTTCCCTCTGCAACTTGTGATGTAACTTGAACAAAACTTGCGGTGCCATCTAAACAGATAAAAAATATTAGGGTATTTGCTTTTAAAAAATCAAACATATCTACTATACAATACATTACTCTGTTAAACTTCTATACCTGCTCTGGAAATTTAAAAATATATTTTAGATCTGCTGCAGCTGATTCATGTACCTTTCACAGGATACTTGGCAACAGAGCAAATCAATTTGTAATAAGAAACCACTGCAATATTAGTTCAGAGACACACACTACAAAAACATCATAAAACATGTAACAGGTAGGCTCCAGTCACTAATTCTTATTTGCTATCTAGAGAAAAAAAATATATTTTCTTTGAAATTTCAGTAAACCTGCAGTCTAGTATAAAACATGAATTTTGATTAAATATATTGCATGACCAAATGAGTGCATCAGAAATGCTGATGATTTTAAATCCTTCTTCTGTACAGCCTATGGTCTGGTGGCTCAGATCTCATTGCAGTATGTCACAACTGAGACTTCCTCAGACAAACAAGTGACACCAGCTGGACTTGTTATTATTGTTGTGCCATACTCTGCCTTTGGAGGCTTCACACTGCTAACAGCCCTGAGCCACATTCTCTGGACTTCATGTGATCAAAGCAGGAGGCCTGGACACAGCTCAGGAGACATAAAAACATGTGCTCAGGTCCTTCTGAAGTTAGTAGGGTATAAATGTGTGTTAAAGTGCTTTGTAGAAAAGGTATGGAATTAGTTCTGAACTTAAAAGTTCATTACTGAGTTACTGAAAGGAGCTTCTGTAGGCAGACTATTTACGTACGTGGAAGCTGAGGTACCCTTGATAACATAACTTGGATTGGAATGACTCTGCTAATGTTCCATATGGCACTGCAGCTGAGCTGCATGGAACCATAGGTCAGTTGATTTTGGTACCTGAAGCAGCTGTCATCTCACCTTTGATGGCAAAGAAGTGGATTTGTAACCGCAGAATCATAGAATGGGTTGGGTTGGAGGGGTCACAGTGATCAGGAACATCTCCAACTAGATCAGATTGCTTACAGCCCTGTCCAACCTGGCCTTGAATGTTTCCAGGAATGGGGCATCCACCATCTTACTGAACAACCTGATCCAGTGTTTCATCATCCTCATCATAAAAATGTTTTTTTCTCAAACCTAGTCTGAATCTACATTCTTCTAATTTAAAACCATTACCCCTTGCCCTAATGCACAGGCTATGCTAAAAAAAAAACACCTGTCCCCATCTTTCTTATTAGCACCCTGCTAAGTATAGAAGGCCACAGAAGGTGTTCCCAGTCTTTTCTTCTTCAGCCTGAACAATCCCAGCTCTCTCAGCCTGTCCTTGAAGGAAAGGTGCTACAGTCTGCTGATCATTTTTGTGGCCCTTCAGCAGACCTGCTCCAACAGGTCCATGTGTTTCCTGTTCTGGAGCCCCAGAGCTCCAGATTCAGAATTCTGGGAGGGGTCTCACCAGAGTAAAGGGATAGAATCACCTCCTTTTACCTGCTGGTCATGTTTCTTTTGATGCATTATGTCATTGATGAAGGCATTAAACTGTATGGGTCCCAAGATAAGTAATGTGGTAGGTAAAACTGTATTGTGTAATTCTTGGCTACTTCTACTTAATGAACCAAAGTTCTTTCAATGACATGTAACCTATCTTACATTGCAAAAAAAAAAAAAAAATTAAAAAAAATAAAAGGCAATTTGGCTCCATATTCTGTTTAGCAAGTTCTCAAGTGTAAGAACTATTTGTCTTATCTCTAATTTATGTGCATGTGGCATAATCCCTTCTTCTTTCTTTCTTTCCCTTGAATGAATTTCCCTAACTGATCCTGTGGAACAGAAATTACTCCATAGTAGAACTCTCCTCCTCCACCTTTGTGTAAATAAATTGAAGGGAATGGCTGTGATACTCTCTGATTACCACTGAAGGAAAGAAGTTTTATAGGCAAGTCTAATTTTGAAACCCATGTTGTTTAAGAGAAGAATAAATTCTTATGTAAATAATGTTTTGTATTCATTATATATATTCTTCCAGAAAGCTATGGCGAATTTCCCACTTAAAATCACAATGAAATTTACCAGGTATCGAGAGCTGCACTATGCTAGTATTTCTGGAAGATGCTGGTGCACATTCTATATGTATTATTATAAATTAATCTTCAGCTGCAAAAATAAAACCTTGTGCTCAAATACTTATCCTGCAGCTTGTTATGTTAGCTAACTTTAAAAGTAGTTTGAAGTAGGAAATCACATAATAAGGAGATAAAATATCTTGTATATGACTCACAATATGGAAGAAAACCCAATCCATGTAACAAGCAAGTGCTCATATATTTGCAAGGAAACATTTTTAAAAAAAGATGGTTTGGATTTGGTTCTTTTTAATAAAGGAATCCACATGCCTCTCTTACATCTGTTTAAAAAGCACCCTACCATTGTAAATGTTATTTCTATGCACAGCATTTCCTATTTTCACTGTGATCTTTACTTTTCATGGGGGTGTAAATAAAGCAGTAGTTGCTTCTGTTCACTACTTCCGTGACCTCCTGATGGCAGGGTCTAGTCCTCTCCTTGGGCTTCTCTGGGCTGCTGCCATATTAGTAATTTCCAGTGTGACACCAAAGCAGAGTTGTAGGAGTTTTTTAGGTCTACACTGCTTCTTCACATCCACTGACTCCAGTTTTATATTCCCTTTCCAAGCAGTGAAATGTTGCGATCTTGCCAAGACTTGCTACAGCTGCATTTCCATGACTAGGCAAGGATAACAAGACACTTCCAATTGCATTCTCCACATCTGATACATATGCTTTTAAAGAAATCACTCACTTGGCAGTTGGCTATCTGATATTCTTCTAAGAAAAAATAGATCCTGTTTCAGAATATTCCTGTTCCAAAACCTGTTTTCTGTCTGAATCAGTGTGCAGTTTAAATAACTGCATAAAGTGCTCATGAACTGTGTATGTTTGTGCATCAGAACTTCTGTGAATAGTGTTTTGTTCAGAGCACTGTTCCATGTCCAAATCTTCATAATGCCAGGAGTATGGAATATAAACTCCACTAAACAAAGCAAAAGTTGGCTAAGTAACATGAGCTATCTCCAGGGTAGAATCACAAAAGACATTATCTCCAAGTAAAATAGATCTTTCCTTTATGCACAGTGCCTTGTTGCATCTTGCTTTAGGCTGTGTACCACAGTCCCACAACTACATTTTCTACCCTGGAAATTTGCCAGTATCCTTTATCCATATGCAGTCAGTGGCAGAAAGTGTACAAGTGACCCATAAGGCTTTTGAAGTCTTGCACTTTGCAATAAAGAAAGATGAAAGTATAGCCTTGAGAGCATCCATCAGATGGAGAGGGCACTGCTGCAGAGAGGCATCAGGTGAACAAAGGAGTTTAAACATATGCATAGCTGGGACTGCTATTGTTGAAACAGGTTGTGTGAGGAGGGTTGAGTACATTTTCTACTAAATCTGTCTTCTGTAGTGTTAATATCACGTACTTTCTGCACCAAGAACTGAAGGTGACTAAGAGATTCCAAGATTGATAAGTGAGTGAACAGAGAATACATTTCATCTGGTTTACTGAATAAAATACTGAGACAGATTTGAAAAGATTGCAATCCCCAAAAAGTCCATGATATCTGTAAATAGAAATATCGTAGTACCACAATCTTAGAAAAAATCTTAAGAACTAAGAGCTCTTTTTAGAGAGTCCACAGCTGCATTTTGCAACTTGCCCAACAAGGCATACAGGGAGAAGAAGGTGAATTTCAGAAAGCAAAGGAAGAAAAATAAGTTTTCATAGATACATTTGGTAGAAGACCTTCATATTCTTAAGGCAGAGGGCCATGGACAGAGGCACAAGTTGCTACATCCCCATTTTAGCACTGAAAATTGTGAGGACCTTGGGATTACATTTCCTACAGAACTAGAAATCTTTTGAGGGCTGATATTGTCAAGTGCTAGGACGATAGGGAAAATTTATTAAATTGGTTCCTAGCTGTCAAGTGTTGAGCAGGGCAGAAGCAGCTCACGAATTTTGGAAGCCTTGTTTTCCCAGTAAGTTAAAACTGGGCATTTAACAATCTTGTATAGAATTCTGCAGTCTTAAGCAGAGGCCACAAACGTGTAAAATTGCACATCTTTTTAAGGGAATACAATCCCAGTGTTTGTGATCTAGCAAGACAGAGATGTAGGATTTAACCACCTCATACCTGCACAAGAACAGTTGCATATGGCTGATGCGAGTTCTGTCATTGCCTCTGTGACTGTATTACAACAGACATAATCAAAACAGCTTTAAATTATCGGCTTTGGGAAATGCTAGCAATATTGCTAATCATACAAGTACTCTAATTTCCTGGGTGGGTTTTAAATCCTTTGTTGAGCTGTCTGCTATAAGAATCTGAACTTCCTGCTATAAAACTAATTCAGCTATAATTAGCAATGTGGTAGTTACTGTAGAGTTGTTCAAAACAATGCTGCTTTGAGAAACTCTTTAAACAGATACACCTGAGAAATTGTTCCTGCTCTCAGGCAATGTTTGTATACTGAGGAGGCATTGATGCATTTATCTGCTCTAAGATCCACACTTCAACTGTCTTGAATTGATGTGTAGTTCATATCACTCTGCTATGCCAGTTTATGGTTAATAATGACTTCTGTCTAGCTTTGCCCTTGTTTGAAAGGACTGTTTATCAGTCTGACCACATATCTCAGGGCACAGCCAGCAGGAGTGTGATAACCTGCAATGGCAGGCAGCTCAGCTGTGGGAAGGCAGAGGATATTCTTCCAAAGATCTTCACGGAGCTACAGCAATGGCCACTGATACAAAATCTCCTCTTCGCTAGCTGCAGCTACTCCCTGGGAACATGTAGTGCCCTAGAGCAGTCAGGTGTTCCTCAAGAGGTTTTGGCTGCAAGATCAGGATGTTAAAAGTGTACTGCACCTTCACATGTTCTCTTCCCACCTTTCAACTCTGCTGTTCTCTGTTCCTTTTCAAACTTGCTCCTTCCCTTCAGTCATTCCCAGCACAAGTGTCCTCTAGTAAAGGCTGTATTTTGAAATTGCATTTTCTTTTCAATGTTGGGTGGTGTGTGATTTTGGAAGATTCTAATGTGCTTGTGTTTTACACAACCATTTCATACAACTCAGTGATGATATCCAGCCTGGACTAGGGTTAGATATAGCAACGGCTGTCAAGGCAACAGAATTAAGATTATGAAACACTAAAGATATATGTGAGTGTGATCAGAGTATGCTTTAAAAGTCAGGACATTAAAAAATAACATTGTAAAATGAATTTCAGGACAGAGCAACATGGTCTAGTGGGTGACATTCCTGACTATGGTGGAGGCCTTGGAACGAAATGACTTTTAATTTTGCATCCAACCCAAGCTATTCCACAATTTTATGAAGAATCTGGAGTAAAAGTGAACAGAGAAATTAACAGCACAGGACGGCTTATAATTTCTGTAGGCTGCTTCAGATACCCAACAACATGGACAAGTGCCAGTCAGGTTCATTAGTCAACCCTTGGTTCTACCCAGCTTGATCAAATGAGGAACCCACTGCTCCCACAAGCTGGCAGGGTGAAGGAGCCCCTGCTGGCGCTGCTGCCCATGCTGGGAGGCCAGGGAGGGGATGTCAGGGTGGTGCCTGAACACCTGGACAGACTGTAAATGGCCACGGAGCTGCAAGAGTGACCTGTTCAAAAAGTCATGGTGTGAGCCAGGGAAATACGCAGCACTGCTATCCAAGGTTTTCCCAAGAGGCATAGGAATTGAAGGAAACAGCAGGCAGTCCTAAGTACATTGTTTTGCTATGTAAGTGGAGGCTACAATTAAAAGCCTCTTTTACTCCAATTTCTGTCATATAACACTTATAAATCAGTATAAAGATAGCTGCAAAATTAGTCACAATCTGTAGCAATTGTTACAGAGATGAGTGTGCAATCATGCCTTAAAAGAGATATGATTTCCTGACATGTCTCCATAGCCTGATTTGAGTCATTTATTTCTTGAAATCTCAACTTCAAGGAAGGCTGAGTGCACTCTCAAAGCTGTAGGTTAGCATGTCTTTTCTATTAGTCCTTTTTATTAATCTTTCTCTACCTGAAGATAAAATGAACAGTATGTGTCTCTGTGCAGAGTTATAAAAATGTGATTGCGTTTTATTTTTTAACCCATCTGATGCCAGCATTTTGTAGTTGTCTGGAGCCTGCTGAAGGGAGAAAGAACAGGAAGGAGGTGGTTGACAAGAACAGGCAACAGGCAATGCCTATTTCACAGTACACAGAAACACAGTGAAGAAATTCCTGTACCAGCTGTGTTGTACGAAAGGGAGGTCAGTGACATACAGGTGGAGAGAAACACTTAGCTCTGCAATACTTACATTACTCCAACCCAGTATATTGCATACTCCAACCCAGCCTATGCCCTTCCTAATTTTCTTGTTTTATAATGGAATGAGTTACATACCCTCCACAGCAGAGCTGGTGTGTATGTTTTCATAGGATCCAAACCAGGATCCAAACCTCTGCAATGTAAATTTGATGGTTCTTCCAGTAACTCCCCTCCTGGTGAAATCCCATGAAACATTTGAACTGGAAAATGGGATTTGTGGGGAAAAAGGGTGTGATTTATTTTCCCATGAGTATGAAGAACGCAATAAAGGCCAGGTCCTCCCTCAGAGAATATGGGGAGGCAAAAGAGCCATTACTGAAAAGGGCCCCATGTTAGATGCCTTTCATCCAGTCAGGAGAACTCCAAAACAGCATCAATCCAATTAAAATAACACTAATGTTGTCAAAGGACACTTTTCAAGTAAATTAACAACTACTGTAGCCAGTACCATCCTATGTAGACTGGGGTGAATTTGGTGATCCCACTGGCCCTTAAACAAAATTTTTTTCCAATGTATTAAAGCATTTTCCTAAAATTTTTGGTCCTAAGGTTCTGTTGCAAGACTCCTTTGTTGTTTGAAGAGCAGTGATTCTCCAGTCCCACATCCGGTGGGATATTATTTGGGATATTTATTTCCAAGTGTGGAAGCCACTGAACAAGCTATCCAAGATATTTCACCATGACCTCCATATATCTCTTGTGTTACAATGCCAGTATAGTTTTATCCTAGGGCAGCAGTTTGACCCAGGTAATCCAGTTCCTTTTAACAGGACTGCTTTTATTCTAACAGCCCTTGAACTAAAGGGAAGCTTGCCTCCATGTCTGACATGGGATATAATTATTTTTGTCCAGGTGAAAAAGTACCTGCAAAATGCTTGGTACAGCAAGGCTCTAACTCACGCAGGTTTAATGCAAAAATACCCTGTAGAGTGCCATGCTGCCACTTTTCTTCAGTTCATGGGGTCTCTGCTCTCATGGCTTGACAAAAAGGAAGGAAATTTACACTGTGTAGGAACATTGGTTGGTCTGATCTTTTATTTTTTTATTTTTATATTATGCATAAGAGCTGCTGACTTGTGAAAAAACATTTTACTAGGTGTGATCAGGAAGTAAATTGTGCCTGCCCTCCAGCATGGTCCAGCAAATTCTTCCAATAGCAAGACCAGTAAGTTAATCACAGTCTTTGTTAACTTAATCTCATTGTTCATATGCTGCTTTTCCATTAGAGTGTGGCCCATTGAAATTGAGAGTTTACATGTTGCTCATTTGAGGCAGGTGTTTCTAACTGTCAAGAATACTCTAATTATTATTTTTCTAATTAAATTAGGCTTTTTAAAAAGGTTAACCATGACATTTTAATAGCTTCAGCTCATATTGATATTCTGAGGACACACTTCAACTCAGCCACTTGTGACTGAAAAGGATGTTTTTCCAATTAAGAAATCTCTTTTTAAGGGCTTCTCCTAAACGACATCTATTTTACAGGAGGATGTGGACTAGAATATAATTTGTTTCCCTGGCTGCACAATCTCATAGTTCAGCAGGTAGCCCTTTCAAATTGTTTTGTTACAAAATTTTAACCTTCAGGATACAAATTGCTTGCAGTGTCCAACTGACAAAAAAAGAGAATAAAAAAATTATTATGAACAGTTAGTTGTAGTCAATCCACGCACATTTCTTTCTAGTGCATCAGGGAAGATTCTAAAGAAATACAGAGAAAATTTATAGACATACGAGATTCATTCAAGTACCAGAGACTTCAAAATACTCCTGCAAAGTATGTACAGGCTGCTGGAATACAGTTACAGTTCCTTTCATTTTGCCTTTACAAATTGTACGTGGGGTCCCCCACAGGGACTTGCACTTTATTCTTTTCTGTATTGCCCAAGCAAAGAAAAAAGACAGGAACTATCCCAGGTGGCCTACAGATAAACACTTGTCAGGATTGTATGGTTACAGCCAGGTCAGGGGGCTAAAGTTGGAAGAAGGAATCTGTATGGTAGTGACTTAGTATTTCTGCAGCATGTTTAGTGAATTCCGACCAAGTACAAGGAAATAAAAAGGAAGGAATAAAACTTTTAAAGACTGGGAAGACAATATGGCCCTTTGGTGACAGAAGTCAGCTTCTTAACACAGAATGGAAATAGGATTGTGATTTTCCAAGAGGGTCCTTGAAGATGAGGACAAGTAATTTATCCTTGTTGAAACACAGGGGAGGTATTGGAGAAGTGGAGAAGTACAGAGCAGAGAAAGATGTCAAAAATATCAGACCAAAGACAAAAAAGTTGTTGTGGTTTTACTTCGTTCTTTGCTTGATAATTGATAATTGGTAGTAATTATCAGGCCAAAATTATACTATTGATTTAATACAAATTTTTAATGGTCAAAATCAGAAAAAAGCATTTTGTTTGCACTTAATGTTTTTTCTATTTTAATTTTGAAGTACACCTTGAAGATAGTTACCCTTACTAAGAGTTGGTGGGATGAATTCCATGACTGGAATGTGGCATATTGATGGCTACAGGTTGGTCAGACAGCAACAGGGGCAGAGAGGTTGCCCTCTAAGTCACCTTGGGTGACTTAGTCAGTTGGGAAATTCTCATGAACACTGTCTTCAACAGTACAAAATTAATTACTCAAATCACACTAAGTACCCTAACTTAACTGTAAACAACAATGTAACTCTTAAGAACCATTTTCCTATTTAACTAAGCTTAAGGATAATGGTTATTGTATTTACATGAGTTTGTCTTATATTTTAGAAGGTTTCAAATAACAAATTTTCCATCTTGAAATATTTTGTGACATTACTGTATCATGGAAAGAAATACTTTGAGAGACATTAACTAGGACTGGGAATAACAACTCAAAATTTCATTTTGTTATATCTCTGCGTGACTTGTTTTGTACCACTGCTCTAACTGTGGTTCAGTAGAAAGGAAAGAGAATGGACAAACTCCTTGACAAGACAAAAGAGAAAGAAATGCTGTCCAAAAGTCTCCATTAACCTAAAAAGCACAAAATGATGAGAATCATGAGTTAGTTGTTAGCTGGCTTTGGAATCAGCAGTGCCTGGAACTGATTATTTCTGGCTCTGTCAAAAGGTCTAGCTGCAGTGAACTGAATTACTATAGATGGTTTCAAGGGATAAGGAAAGATAAATGAGCCAAACGAAAAAGCCTTCAGGAAATTAAATGAAAATACAGACTTTGTGCTCTAACACAATATCACTGCTAGAACTGAGTGCAAGGGAAATAATGAATTCATCAGAACAAGCAGATGGGCTTAAATGTTATTGCATCCAAATAATTTCTGACATAATTTTCCTCTATAGAGTAAGACAAGGTGGTGACATCACACATACAAACGTCTATCTTGTTTCAACTTTGAAGCATATTTAATCTATTTTTTGCTAATTAGACAAGATTCAAGCAATTGCACATCAGAAAGTAAAGACACTCAGGCAATGATCTCTGAATTATGTAATTCTTTATTACTTTTTGTAATAAAGTATGTCCATTTGCTTTTTCTAGCTTGTGCTATGTAGCAGAAAATCTCTGAGTACATATTTCTGTGAAGGATGGAAACAATTTTGTTGAAAATAAAAATACTGGAAATAAATGGCATAAATAGATAATCCAAGACAATATATGCATAAAAAGAATACTAGGAGTAAAAGAACCATAAGCTCATAATAAGCTGCTAAAATGGAGAGGAATACATGAGGCAGTGCATGTAAGTCATATTATCTAACCATCTGGTATAAAATCCTTAGTAAAAGAGTTGGAGGTCAAAGTACCTGATGTAACTAAGCTTTCTGCAAACTGAGAGTATGACATGAAGGGTGAGAAGAGAGTTTGCTGACACCCAAGTATCTTAATTTAAAAAAGGTTTTACTCACTGGTTTTCATAACAGACACATTTAATACATTATAAACTCCTTTTAGAACTCACTGTTTAGTCTAGTAGGCAGTTAGGCACCCCAAACTTTATAAAGTAATGATTAACTTGCTCATTTGTGGGGAAGTTCTTACTGGCCATAAAAACATATATAAACATATCTTTGAACTTTGCACCCTTCTTACTAATTTTATTGCATTCAGTGTGCCCCTGTGACTGAAGGGATAAATGAGGATTTAACAGGTAATAGGAATAATCTATGGAGATGACCCCATTTCCTTCACCCAGCTGACTTTTGCAGACAGCTGTCTGCACTGTGCAGAGGATAAAGAATAAAAGAAGTTACATGAGATAGGAGGGGTAAATAAATATCTTCTCTTTTAGAATTTTAAATAATGAATAGCAAACAGATCTATTACCCCAATAAGGCGCAGGCTTTTTTTTTTTTTTCTTTTTTTTCTTTCTCTTTCCTGGTTGTTGGATTAAAGCATTGAGAAGTTGGGACCCAATCCAGGATTTTGGACAAGATGACCCAGAGGTATCCTTCAACTCTAGCAGTTCAGGGAGTCTGGATTTCTTTAGCAGAGAGGAATGTCATCTTTGTGTAATAGTCCCAGAAAGTAAGATAACAGAAAGAGAAAATGGCATTAATGGGTGTCATGTCTGGTGTGCCAACTCTGATTTACCTCAGGTGATGCTGGTACAGAAGTGTCTCAGGCCTGGGAGCTGTGTATCCCTCATCTGCACCTCTTCTACATCTCTCACCAGCTGGATATAGCTGAAATAGATTGAGGAGAGAGCAGATAGCTTCACATAATAAATATATGATGAGAAATGTATCCAGTGTCAGAAAAGATTTTGGAATATGGGAGATGTGGAGGAAGAGAAGGAAAATACAAATAAAGGGAATATATAAGCTATTTCCCCCAGAGTTTCTGCACCCTTAAGAGCAGATCTTCAATTTCTTTCAAAAACTATGCCTTTACACTGCTGTGATTTAAAGCACAAAATGGGCACAATTTTTTTTTCTTATTATGAGGAAAAGTAAAATTAATTGTCTAAATGTGCCACAGGCACTCTTTGTCTTCTACCAGGCATAAAGTGGTCTCCTGCATTCAACACTAACATATATTGTTTTTCTGTGAGTAATTGAGGAAAGGAGTGATTAGGGTCTGTTGGTAAAATTCTGATGATGATAAATGATGATCACTAATTATGATGGATCTTTTTATGAGAAGATCTATTAATGTTAATACGAGTCCATTCTATTTCCAGCAAAGGAAATCCAGCTCCTTCTATCAGAAAGTCATCTGCTAATTTCCTATATCAGGAGCCTAACAAAAGCTGCCTGCTCCCCCTCTTAGTGTATGTATGAGTGAGTTTTTCTGACCCTTGACACTGCTCAGTTGATTAACTGGGAAACAAAAGCAGGGGATGGACAACTAATTAGCTTACCCTCAGCAATTTAGAGCAAGCCTATTTTCAGCACATTTAGGTTATACCAGATGTTGTTCAAGGATGTTTATTTGTATGTGATGAACAACTTAGTACACCATTCACTCGTCCTGTGTTTTTCCTCATGTTACTTATATTTCAGCTTTTACATTTTTCCCATTGTGGCACCGAAGGTTAAAGAAATCTCAGAAATAAAGACTTACTTAGTTTTTTGTGGGAAGATTCCCCTCCATTATTTTTCTTTCTCTCAGACCTTTGTTAAACTGAAGTAGATAAAGTAGCTGGAGGTGTTGGAAACAGTTTCAAGTTTGCAATTTGTAAATAAACTTGTGTGTTCTTTTGCTTCAAATAAACAGCAACTAAAGACACAAAAGCCTATACACAATAGTCACCTTTCAATAAATTGAATTCCATCTGAGATAATATTTATCTAAATCTAGGAATTTAGCAGTTGAAGAAAAATTACTGGGGATTGGATTTTTGCAAAGTGAAACATTTTCATGTCCAGAAATAGAAGGAACAGTATCTTAGCAAAACCTAGATCATCTGTACCACTGAGAAGTTATATTAACCAGCCTTTAACTACCTAAAAAGCAGATATTTATGTGTAGAGAGTCTATCTTAAGACATTTCTTAGTTGTAACTCCATTGATTCTCCATTGCTCTTATGAGGTGTGGAGAAGGTGCCACTTGGCAGGGCGTGCTCCAGTCATTTTCTGTCAGAGCTGATGGCAGACCACACCCACATCTTGCAGCTGGAGTCAGAGTTGGATTAAATCCTAATTGTAGAATTACAGAGTCATTTAGGTTGGAAAAGGCCTTGAAGATAACCAAGTCCAAGCACTAACGCAGCACTGCCAAGCCCATCCTAGACCATGTCCCCAGGTGACAAGTCTGCACATTTTTAAAAAACCTCCGGGGACTGGGATTCAACAACTTCCCTGGGCAGCCTGTTCCAATGCTTGACAACCTTTTCTGTGGAGGAATTTTTCCTAACATGTAATCTAACCCTCCTCCTGTACAACTTGACTCATTTCCTGTCATCTTATTGTTTGTTATTTGGGAGAAGAGAACTGATCCCCATCTGGCTACAATCTGCTTTCAGGTAATTGTGAAGACTAATATGGTCCATCCTCTGATCTGCCTTCTTTTCTCCAGGCTAAACAGCCCCACCTCCCTCAGCTTTTCCCCATATGACTCACTCTTCAGACCTTTCACCTGCTCCATTGCCCTTCTCTGGACATGCTGCAGCATCTCAGTATCTTTCTTGTAGTGAGGAGTCCAAAACCAAGCACAGGATTTGAGGTATAACCTCAGCAGTGCTGGAGTAAAGGCAGAAGTGCTTCCCTGAACTTCAGGCTCAGTGTTTTCCTGGCAGGTAGACAAGTTCTTTCCCAGCACTAGTGCAAATGGGGACTCAAGAGTGGGTCACATCTGGCATCTTTGGCCTCTACAGCCAACCCACAATCACAACCATCTTTGTGGTGTGAGGCAAATTCTTTTACTCCCTTAGAGACTTAGCTCCCTGACACATCTTATTGTTGCACCTTCCCCACTGCTGAGGAAGCCTTTGCAAAAGTCTTCTAAGGCAGCTGATGTGTATTCTGGAGTGGATGAGCCCTGAATACACCCTCACAAACTGGACACACCTTCCTGATGGGACTGGTATGAGAAGAGAGTACCAGCGCCTGGGGTGTGAGGGAGGCTCAATAATGGAGCTGAACAAAACACTTTGACTTTGGCCTTGGGATTTCCTTCAAAAGCAGTGTAGACTTACCCTGTCTTCCTGGAGACCTGTACAGAATACTTGAGAACAAATATCCTCAAAGTCTATTTGATTGATGGTTACCATTTTAAAGTGTTGCAGAAAAGTATGTATCTTATCCCTACAATTTAACAAGGTCATAACTGTGCTGTAATCTCAGGGGATTGCCAAAAATGAAAGGAATGAGAGCATGCTTATTAGATTTGCTAATGACACTAATCTGCAAGGGACTGTGAGTATGTTGGAAGACAGGATTGGAATTTAAAGTGATCTTGACAAATTGAAGGTATGGTCTGAAATAAATAGGATGCTATTCACTGGGGATAGATACAAAGAACTGCATTTATGCAGAAATAATCAGGTGCACAAATAAGAGGACCAACTATTTAAGTAGCAGATCTTTATATGTAGGTTTTATGGATCACAAACGGAGTACAAGTCAGCAATAACATGTCCTACCCTTCCCTAACTGCCAAAGAACTGAGATATTCTGCAATGAATAACATAAACTCCAGACTGTGGGGATGTACAAAATTATACTCCTTCTTTCCTTGGGACCAGCTGTGCCACAGCTGGACTGCTCTATCCCACTGGAGTATTGTCTCAGTCCAATAAAATGTTTGAAGTGAGACTACAGATGATTCAAAAGGATTCAAATGCTTGATGGTGTAGAATATATTACTTAAGAATAAATTGATTAAATCAGTTGGTCTTAGTCTTTGTATATTGCAAAAATTGCTATGTGGATGTCTCAAAATAATTTGTGATGGGTAATTAAAAAAATTGTGTAGTGTGTAGTTTCATTCGACTAGACCTGCAGCTGCAATTGGAAATGTCTTAAAGTATTTTGCAATAAAAAGATTTTAAATCACTGAGTTAGACACTGGAAATGGTTTCTTAAGATCTAAGGCAGGACACTGATGTTCAATCTCTATTTGGGGATACCATTAAGGACTGGTTATGTAAATATCTGTCAGGAATGACACAGACACAGAAATAGCTGATATTTTTTTGGGTAGAGAGGTAATTTGGGTGGTTTTGTGAAGCTTCTTCAAGCTGCATCATGAGCTGTGTCTTTTGGACATGAAGGCAGGGAAAGGCTCTAAGGGAAGGCAACTAGGCTGCTTGTACTTGACATTACTGAACATTTCGGAGGGATTTCTTTCCTGCTTTACTTACAGTTGCAATTTCTTCTTCATCTTCCCTCTTTCCCTAAGTCTATTTTCCTTGACATTTTCATCATTTCCACCTATTCATCCTTTCTTCCTTTCTTCTCTCCTCCCTCAATATACAAGAGCAAATGAGGTTGTCCCTCAGATGAGAATAAATTCAAACTGATGACTTCTCTGCTGCTGCAGTGGGTATTATATTGACCCTCACCTTGACCCCCCTCTAACTACTGGCTCTTGAGGGATGCTTCACCTTGCTGCTCAGTCTCTTCTCAGATCAGTCTTTGAGGAAATATGCAAATACTTTGGCTGTACAGGCAAATCAATTGGAGATTGATCGTTGATAAACCATGTTGACCTCATGCAGAATTTGTCTGAATATTCAATTACAAAATACTGTCATTGTTAATAAAGCACTACATACACTTTGGGAAGACACAGGCTGAAGAACAACAGTGTGCAGCTGCACAGATACAACCTTTTTTGCCCAAGATTGAGTTTTGCACAGAAAAAAATCAGGCTTGAGTTGCACACAAAATTGAAACCAAACCCCTATTAGAAAAATTCAGAGGTTATCACATGGTGCAGAATCATGGCTTTTCTTCTAAAGACACACCTTCCCCTACACTGTCAAACATGCAAACAGCACATCACTCAGCCCAGGCATCCCAAATCAATTTGGAGCTTGAACACTTAATTATGTGTGGCCCTGGGCAAATTCCTTCTTCACTTTGACCTTTCCAAACTTCTGTTTCTCTTATTTATGCTGCAAAGCCTTTGATTTCAACAAAGCCCTGTATTATATGCTTACACTGCATCCATTTTAATGGAATCTCAACAATTTCAGCCTACCATGCATAACTCTGATTGTAATGATGGAAGAGAATTCAAAGTTTGACACCTTTTGCCAGCTTACTAATTATGGGGAAATATAGTATTTTTCAAATGCAATAAATATTTGCACAGAACATTTTTCATAGAACATTTCTCTACAGTTGTTGCTTTGGTCTGATATTTAGGATGCAGGAATTTTAGTGAACTCACTGAACAACCATTCATTTAGGGATGTAACTGATATATAGATTAAATATATACTGGTGGCTTATGCACTTAGTATTATTTATGTATGTATTCTTTTTCAAAGAAAAATCCCATCTGACACAGCCTTAATTATGATGATTCAAATCTCTGGTTTTGCTAGCAATTCTACTTCAAGCTGTATTAGCAGAAAATGCCACCTACAGCACTGGGGATTGTAGCCAGAAACAATATACTCCATCTTCATTTTATCTTTCAGCACTGAGTCCTTTTTAAATTATTCAGCTGTGCAAACTGTAGGCAAGGAAAGCAAAACCAACACCTGCCCTCTTGAGAAATAAATGCCAAACCCTCTAGGTAGGAATATAGCTGACATTTATCCAGATGGTGCATGGTAGCTCAAAATATTTCTCTTATTTATCTGCATATGAAAAAAATAGAGCAATGGGGATTCAGGTGGGGAAGATTCAATTAATACACAAAAATAATTTAATAGACAATAATTGATATTAAAGTGTGTAATGTCAGTATGTATAAACATGTGGGTGCCCTGGATGAATCCTCCCTTGAATAAGAACAATAGATAAGGAAAATAGAAATGCAGCAGTCAAGGCAGACAATCAGAAGTGGGATGCATTATTTAAACATACTAGTTGTGAGCATGTGTTGCACAGTGAGCTAATGAGATTTCAATGTTAAGCAATACTTCTCTTTTTCCTAAAATTCCCACTTCACTAACTATAGTAAGGGAAAAAACCCCAACAAATAATTGCAGATTAGCCTTAAAATTAATCTAATTTTTTTTTTTAAAATCTGAACATTTTAGATTAATTTATTACTTCAGACAATGAGGTAAACCACTGTTTGAAGGGATGGTGAGCATAGCTGATCAGTCAGAGGACTCTTCCCTCCACCTCTGTGTGCAGAACAGATGTTAAATGAGAGCTAACAGAATAATTTTTTACTCTACTAATATGCAGGAATTTTTTTTAATACACCTACGTTTGGAGTTCAGCTCCAGGTCTTGTTTTGCTGTGTCCTTCACTGCCTGCATAGACATCAACATGTTTATACTGCTTTAATAGGTAGAGTGAAAAAGTGGCTTGGAAACCATCTGAAAAAAATCAATGCAAAAATAATCCAAGATTGTGGGAGGACAGGGATTATACAGATATTCAAAAAGCTATCAAGAGCTTATTGTGTGCATGGGTAGGGCATGATGATATAAATACATTCATATATCTTCTCTGCACTTTGCTTTTGTTTTTGCCAACATGAATTTTTTTCTGGCGAAGTGCAATTTGCAGGTGTTTGCTGAAATGAACCCTGGTAGTGACCTACATATTACAGAGCCCTTTTCTGTGATAGCTGACTCAGGTGATCATCAGCACTGTGTCTCAACTGATGCATAGCATTTGATGAAGACAGAGCAGTCTAGTCTGCAGTGTTATTACTGGTAACATAGATGATAACACTACACCTCTTGACATTTACAAGTGAAACAAAGTATTATGCCCTTCATTTATGACTACGAGGACAGTGAGACTTAAAAGGGAATATGGAATGGAGGCAAAAATGGTTTAGATAGATACCAGTGTAGAGAAATAAGGTTTTATCTTGTACAGACTTGTATCTTGTAAAATGCACAAATGTTGATCCACTTTGACTTGAAACTGCAATCTTTGCAGTTAATAGACCTATTTATCCAGGTGTCTAGAGAGTTTTGTTGTGGCTAGTAAACAACTGCTTAAAGCTTTAAGATTTGAGGAGGGTATATGAACATTAGTACACTGAACCAAACTTCTGACCTTGAAAATAAATGACTATAAGGCAAGTTCTGGCAAACAGATCTAGTAAACTAATGCATTGCTCATGCATGTTAAGATTGCTACAGAGGAGGAAATGGTGAAAAAATGAAACCATATAGCCCATTTCTACTTTGTGAAAGCATAAGTTGTACAATTTTCTTGCCTTCCTTTAGATATCCAAAATGAAGACACTGACATCTGGTGGGCTGTCCATTTTTTTATGGAAAAGAGAAAGAAATAGGGGGTTTATGACTTCATTCATCACACCCAGTTTAGATCCTTTGGAACTAGATGAATCATGCTGTAGAAATGCCTCTGGCATGAGATGAATTGAAGTCTCAGTATTCTTGCCCAGTCCTCCAAGGATGCATTTTTTTTCCAAGATGTAGGAAGCTAGATGCTTGTGGCATAGGCATTGAGGGATAAAACAGCTAGTTACAGGAGACATAATGTATGTATTAAAAAAAAATAAAAATTGATATCAAGTATAGCTATCTGCCACACACTAAATGCACTAAATCTCTCATCTAAGACCTTTAAGCTGAAAGCTCAATAGTTGGATTTGAGTTTCTGAGTTGTTTGTGTTTGGTTTTGAAAAGAATTTGGGTTGGACTTTACTGTAACTCCTGATATCTAGTCCTGTCCTAGTTCCAGCTTAAAGTCTGGTTAGCAAGCTCAAGGTTAGCAAGCTGATCATCTTAAGACTATCTATCAAAGCTGATTACCAAAGTTTCAGGAATGGTCACTTTTGACGTCTCTAGTCTTGGTTTGAAGCATTTCAATGGGCTTCTTGAGAACAAGGGCCAGCTTTTGTCATGCAAATCCTGATATAAATAGGCTTTTCTGACAATAATAGAAAAAATTTAAATTTGCATATCTCTGTACAGGTAAGAGCACAAAACCTGATGATAATACAAAATGATTCTTTATGTGGAGCACATTATCTTGAAGGTAGCTGGTGAATGATAATGTTCACAAAAGCATAAACATGAGAACGCAATACATAACCAAGTATAGATCAGCAGGAGGATTTGCATTTTCTCTCATTTGCTAAAGTATTGTAACTGCTGCCAATTACATAGTGACTAATCCTGTTCTACACCTCATACAACTGATGGAGCTGTGACAAGTTGCTTGGTATGAATAACTGTTTACAAGAAAGTATGTCAGACAGTTCAATTACTTTTTTGTTTTAACTCATTTTGAGCCTCCTTCAAAACTTGAAGCTGGAGTCTGGAAACACTGCAGTGCCTGCCATCTGTTTTAACTGGGCAAAAATTCAGATTCCTCAGTATTTTTAAAGTAATTTTGATAAATGGAAATGTTGAAAATGTGTTGCACTGCAAAACTTTATCTATTAAAATGATATGTTGCTTCTTTAGTAGATCTTCCTCTACTGCATTTGTCCAGCCCTCTTGCACTATTGGCAAGACACTGTCATTTTTTCAATATCCTGGAATTTCATAGAAAGTCCAGAATTCAGCAAGTGTTAAGATAAGTGAGCCAGAGAGTTCCTCTAGGAATTAGATGCAAGTTTTCCCAGCCTGATGGTTTAAAAATTATTAAATGCACTAGCTGTTTAACATCCTTTGTCACAAATAGGCTAGAAAGTACTTAATCATACAAGAATCATCCTTTTGTGATGTCTCTTTATTTTAAATACAGCATGGAAATATTTCATAAACACTTCTGCTCCTGGACTATTGTGAATAAATCTACCATCTCTGTTGAGCAATGAGCCTGTACCATTTTTACAATTTTTATTTCTTTCATTTCTTTCAAAATAGACATCAGACTCGATTTTTTATTGGTCTCAGCCCTGCCATCCACAAAGCCTTCTGTCACCCTTAGCTTCCCTTATCAGTTTTATACAATTTAAACCATCTTTTATATATTGTTTGCTATCTGTTTTCTTCCCCAATTAGTGATATTTTTTTTTAATTTTAGAGAAGTTAAAACCTGTGCAGCACAAACATCTCTACTATTCATCAAGGCATGCAAAGCGCTTCAGATTCCTAAGACACTTTGCAGTGCGCTACAGAAAATAAAATAAATTTTGGGAGTAGGAAACTCCTCTGTGGGAAGAAAAGTACAGAATGGGATCACAACCCATTGGAAGGATTTCACTCAGTCAGGCTTTGCATTCTGTTTTGTACCAATTATATATGATATTTACAATAAGCTATTAGCTGAATTTCCTTCAGTGTC
The DNA here is from genome assembly GCF_001522545.3 of Parus major. Taxonomy (NCBI): domain Eukaryota; kingdom Metazoa; phylum Chordata; class Aves; order Passeriformes; family Paridae; genus Parus; species Parus major. Next base: position 20,654,886 of record NC_031799.1, read on the forward strand.
AGGAAAAGAGTATTTGGACCAAGGGCAGACACACTATGTTTTGATTTTGGAAAGACTTTTGGTATTCTCCATGTCAATATGTCCTATGCTAGCTAAAGAAGCATGGTGACTTTTGGGAATGTAGATCTAGAACTTGAATTTGAAAAGAATACTGAAAGAGTGTTTATCAATTGGTCACTGTCAAAAGAGAAGGATTTATAGAGTAGTACTTATTTCTAACCCATTTGCTGTTCACTGATTTTGTTAATAAATGAGATGATGGAGTGTAGAGTATGATTATCTAATTTGCAGATGGAGTCAAGCTAGGGATGAATTACTGGGAATGGTATAACAATTTCAATATATCTTGACAAATTGGAGACAAAATCTGAAAATAATCAGATGCTATTCAATGGGAACACATATATTAAGCAGTCACTGTCTGTTTTGTAGATGGGATGGATAAAAGTAATTTAAAGAGCAGTTCTACAGGAAAGGATACAGGGGTTAAAACTGGCCATAAGCGTAGATACGCTCAGCATGATTCAACAATGTCATATTGATGAAAAGAAGTCCAGAGCTCTTTGGGATCAAATGGAATTTATTACCTCAAGTGCAGCCTGCAAGACATGAAGAATTTTTTCCTATTGATTCAGCATTTAAAGGCTTCACTCAGAGCAATTTTCCAATTACATGTGGACCAGTTGGAGAGAATTCAGTAGAGGAAAAATGAGAATGTTCGGTAGTCTAAAAATGTGATCTATGAAAAATGGTTGTACAAATGGGGTTATTTAACCTGGAAAGGAAAAGATGGTTGGAACCAAACAACCTTCAAATACATAAAAGGTCTTGGCAAAGAGAGGGAATAATCCATTCTTCCATGTTCTGTGCCTGGAAGTAATGGGTATAAACTACAGCTTAATTGGTAGGAAAGTGAAGCACTGCAATAAATTGCCAAGAGAATTGGTGGAATCTCCATCTTTCAAAGTCCTTAAGAACCAACTAGTGGAACACCTGTCAGAAATGACACTGGTATAATTGTTCTTTCTGGAGCAGAGCAATAATAGACTTAATGACATCTCAAGGTTCCCTTCAGTCCTGTGTCTCCAGAGAATTTTTGGATGTAAAATACATCACAATGGGCGGATGTGAAAAATGCTACAGTTCTGATACAGTAATGGAAGTTAACAAAGACACAAGAACTAGAAAATCAAGTGTCCTAACTTTAATTGTGAGAGATAAATTTACACAAAAATTCCTGGTCCTCCTTCTTAATTGTTGATTAAATCTTAGGGATTCTAGCTGATCATCTCATAAGATGAAATATGAAATGTGGAGGAAGTATTTAATATCATAAAATCCCCTCCAGTTATAAAATTACTAGAAATTAAAGCCCTGTCATATGTTGCAAAGTATTTAAATACACTATATAGATGTAATACTTCAACAGATTTGTAAACAATCCACAACACATATTGTGAATTTGGTTAAATTAAGCAAAAATGTGTGATAGAGTGATTACAGACTATTTTTCCCCAATAGCAATATGCACTGAAAAAAACCTGATATTGAGTTTATCCTTCAATATCAACTTATCTGAAAGAGGATCCTGCTTTGCATAAGCAGTTGAAGCAGTCTAATGAAAAAGAGAGGTCTTTACTTTGAATGAATAATCATGGATTTCAGCAGAGTTTTCTCAAGTAAAATGAAAAAGTAAATGGAGAAGTTTGAAGACTTCAGTTTCTTGTGCTTTGGTGTTTACAAGAGTAAATGGAAATAAACCAGAAAACAACTTGTAAGTGGTATAGATGGCTCTGAAAGAAGCTTGTTCCATACTTGGGCAGTCATGAGATAAAAAAGTCAATCAATCTGACTGGGTGAAGAATAGCTAATTCAAAGCAAGCAGAAGCACAAGGACAGGTTTCATTAAAATCAAGGTAGTGGAGCAGAGAAACAAAGCCTGATGGAATGGATACAGAGCAAGGCTGTCCACATGGACTTGTGTTTTCTGATAAGAAGAAATGACAGTTTTCTTAGTGAAGCCTGAGTTACTTTGCAGAAACAGAAACATTTTCACTCAGGAAAAGCAAACAAACAGATAAACAAATTCTTGTGTAAATTCAAAGCATTTGAGGATCAAACTCTTCAACAACTGTCAAGATTCAGCAGTAGAAATACTATTACTTTTTATTGATGTGTTAAGAAAAGATTTGGAATTTGTATTCCCCACACAGAAAAAAAGTACTCTTTTTTCTGTTTATTGAAAGTAAAAAAAAAATAATATATATATATATATATATATCTATATATATAAAAGATTAGTTATCAAGCTTAGAATGGAACAATCTGTGGCTATGTAGCTTGAGCTCTACAGCATAGTTTATATGACTAAATGAACAAATTCTTGTTTAACTACAATGCCTTTCCCAGAAAAACACCACCGTTTTAATTAAAAGTTGTCAATGATAGGTCATATCAAAACCCAATCCTTGCAATCATTCGTGAATTAGTAACTCCTCATTTAAAACAAAGATAACATTTTATTATCAATTTGAACTGCCTCCCTTCAGCCTCCAGCTATTTTATCTTGTCATATATTTGTCTGATGGGCTGACAGGCTCCCTATGATCCTGTTGCTGTGGTGCATGTGAGTACTTACACAGTACAATCAAGTTGCCCGTGAGCCTTCTCTGTGTTTAGTTAAAATGGATTGACACATTGCAGTCTATAAAAATAGACCAAGTTTTTCAATATTTAATGTTTCTCTTTGGCTCTTGGAACTCTAGCTCAATTATTGCTACCCAAACTGCATTTCTCTAGATATTGCATACCTATGTTCTTTGGGTTTAAATGTACTTCTACATGTTTCCCAGAAGAATTAGGAATGTTTCCTGCTAGGAAAGGCTCAATTAACTGGTGAATGTGGCCAGAAGATTTTTATTCTCCTACAGATCCCTTCTAAAATGTGAAAATGCACTTCCTTTCATTGTTAACTACTGCATAATCCCGGATAGAAATGCTGAAGCCATGATTTGTGGTGTTAGGTACTGCAAAGTGTGTATTGTCACAGTCCAAAAAACTCCATGTCTGGGTGTCTGGTATTCAGCAGATATCATGGGAATGTCCTTAGCTTCAGCCATGCTGAGGTGATAGAAAATCCAAGCATTTATTTGTGAAATCCCTGGTAGATGATTCAATTACAGATATTAGAAATAGAACAGCCACAAATCTCTGCTTATTCTAAGGCCAAATTTTTTCCCTTCTACTTTGTTTCTGGCAATCAGTGTGACCTGGCCTCATGACAAGGTCTATCATTTTGTACACTCCCAACAGTTTAAGGAAACTATTATGGGGTAATTATACATAATCAGCCTTGCTTTGACTAACTGATCATTTCACATCTTAATTGATCATCAAGGCATTGATGGCTTCAGCATGACTTGCTAATGACTGGCTCCAAATAAATCTCTCCTAGAACTTTTCCTAGCTGAGTAGCCTTGTATTTCATTTCTGCATGAAGCCTTTTCACACAATGCATCTATAGGACTTAGGAAACCTGTCTTCTGTCAGTCATACCTTCTGTAACTGTATGAGTGTGTATAGCTCAATACTGGCTGCTGTTTGCAAGCCAAAAATGACAGCGAGTGATCACATAGGGGTGCTAATGGGCACAGAGGAGATCAGTCATCAATCATCGATTGGACACTGCGTGATTCTACATTTAGCTTTATTAAATGTGCGTGCCTAGCTTCCAGGCATTAAAATAACATGGGGTTAAGGACTTGTTCTCTTATTTGGCCTTCCATCAGTCTTTGTGACTATTGGAAATGTTATCTGTAATGACTTTGGTTTTTTCCAAGTCATTGATTAAAAAATGTGACCTGTCCCAGGGCCATAGGTTCCTTGGGGAACTGCATTAGTAACTTGTCCATTTGGTGATGGCTCCCCAGCTGCATGCTGACAGACAGCCCATCAATGAATGTGGCCTGGACCTGGACATGGATAGCCCAGTCCAAATGTTAGACCCTTGCTGAAGTTAAACTGTTATTACAGCCTTCTGAGGCAAATAGGCCTTGAAAGATGTGCCCTAATGGCTCCAAACTTCTGGGGAATTGATGCTTAGTCAACAATCTCCTCTGCTAATAACTTACCAGGCAACAACAATACTTCAGTTACAGCTATTGACACACTGCCATGTCAATCCTCCAGTGCCTCACCAGCCATCATGATTTATTTGTGATTGATGAAGCAGTGAAAGAAGATGCTAGAGCACTACTGTCAAAAGATTGCTGAATTTGATTAATTTCAGCATGGAATGTGTTTGTTTTCCCATGCGATAGCAATGAGAAAAAGGTGAACATGTCAAGCCTACAACAATATTTCTTCTGACTGAAACCCCTTGAGGTATTTTTGAACCCCAGGATATGGAGATGGGGTAAATACTTGTGAAAATGGTAGGAAAATTAGATATGACTCCATGGTTTACAACAGAGCTATAGTAAGCATGGATGAAATGTAAAATATTTGGGCTGATCCTGAAAAGAGGGCAAATTAAGTAAGATGAATATTGTGATTCATCTGAGGAAGATACCTGATGAAATGAGGGGACAACATCTGTTAACCAAATTAAATGTTTTTGGGATGAAGCATCTGATGAATGCACAAGCGTGAAAGAGACTAATATGTTTGGTTTTGTAAGAATTTCTCATTAAATAATCTTGATATGAAAGATTGTATTTTTAGATGGTAGATTGCAGTAGAAAATAGCTAAATATTCCAGCTGTCCTTGGAAGCTAAAGACAAGTTGACATTTTAGGGCTGTCAGACTGCTTTTCATGTATTTAGGTATCTTTTCTGTCAGTGAAGCTTAAAAACGGCTTAAAACCTCATTTTGGGTGACCAGATTAAATGATTAATTGTACCAAACGATTTTTTAAATGGAAAGAATGAGGGATCAAGAAAGACCTTTTCTGTTTATATAGTTATTTACATTCATGTGAGTACACATAACCTCAGCAATAGTGCAGCTGGAGTTATTTGACTAAGGGCAGTGGTGAAAAGGCATAAGCCAGCTCTATAAACCCTTTCAAGCTCCCCACCCGTGGGACTTTAAACACAAACAGCTAATACTTGCATTTTTTCATGTTGTGTAATCTATTTCTGTATTTTATATATTTACATCCTATATTTACAGCCAATTATTATTAATATATATTATTAACTATATATTTTATTAATAATATATATTATTATTAATATGTATTTGCAGCCCATTATTAATAGGCTCTTATCTCTGTTGACAACCCATACTCAAAAGATAAAAAAAACAGAATTAAGATTGCTATTGGAAACATGGCGTGTGATTGTAATTAAACAGTACATATGCCTCAGGAAAAAATAATTTTGAACAAAGAGTTATAATGATGGAATTTCCCGGGTTTCCTGATAGATAACTTCTACATTAAACCATATTTACTTGTTGGTTTTTTGTTTTGTTTTGTTTTGTTTGTTTTTTTTGCTTTTGTCAGCAATTCTTCAAAATGTACCATTCAATGTTGAGGATGACTGCCTAGGCCTAGAATGCTTATTTTAGTGGTGAATGTGCTGTGCACATATAGTTCATATACATGACAGATACATCAAATGCCTTTTCGAAATCATGAGGAAAAGATCTAATAAAAAAATTTATCAGATTGTGATTTTGAATAAAATTTTATGTCAGATTTGACTGCCAGCAGTAGTAGAGAATCAAGAAAACCACATCTTAGTACCTGTTGCAGGGTTACTGTCCACTTTAATTCACTCAAACCATGCCCTATGCTTCTGTCTTTGAACTCAACTGTTGTTGCCAAGCACAGCTTCATTTCTTTTTTTCTGCAAGAGTGATGGAGTTTTATGATGCAAAGTACCTACTTTTCAAAAGTCACATTTCAACCTGCAATTCTGTTCTCACCATATTTCAAATATTAGCTTCACTTTCCATATCCAGTAACACTGATCTAAAGTAAGTACTTAGTTCTCATCACCAGATACTAGTTATATACTTTGAGTTTATGGTATTAGTTGCTGTGCTTAAAGTAAAATGGTATTTCCTAGAATTTCCTAGAATGTATTTCCTTCCCTTCTCCATAGTAACATTGGCTTGGGTAGAGCAACAGAGAAAATTTTTTTAAAGAACAAACTGTAAAGTCCTAAAAACATGTTTCCAAAAGTCTGAAATTTGATTTCTACATATATATATATATGTATCTTGCAAAAATACTGGAAAAAGTATTTCAGTCCTTTTATCTGTCACATTAGGCATGGCACTTTTGATTTATGGTACTTAGGGATTTATTTGATTTTTAATGTTGCATTTATTCAAACCAGTGAACAGTGTACTCCAGATGGGTTTTTGTACACTCAATTTACATCTGCACACTTTAAATCCCATCCTGGTAATTAGGCATGGATAGTCAGGTCTAAGGTACTTATATTGCTCTGAATGCGACTCTACTCTAAATGGCTTTTTGCATGTTTAAGTGTTTTATTAGTCAAGATCTGAGGGAGACAGTACCCAACTTTGATCTTAGTGCCAGCAAAAACATATTGTTATCTGTGGCATTTGTAGCAGCAAATGATAAAATTATGTTTTTTGTAAAAATACAACCAGTGTTCCTCTGAGTATGCAGTCCAAAGTGAGAGAATAAGGAGAACTACAAGAATACAGAAAGATATGATGGATTATCAGGGTGTTTTTAAATGGAAGAATTAGTTAAATTATCAAAGAGTATAAAAAACAAGGCTAAGAAATGACTGGATGAAAAGGAGAGAAGGGAATGACTTCTTTGGCAAATAGTAGGAAGGTGAGATGGAGAAGGTGTCTAGCAGCATTACTTTATGCAAACAGCCAATGAGAAGAAAATCTGGACAAATTTACTACCACTGAGAGTTTTAACTAAGTTTTTGCAAGATTCACACATTAAAGTGTGAATCAGAAATGTTTCTGATTTCTGAGTTGCTAAGTTTAAAAAAAGGGCTAAAAGGAGACCAAGTAAACCATATTTTTAGCCTATTTTTGTTTGAATGAACATCTCTGGATATGCCAGAAGTTGGTATACGATGTATTATAATGTATTATGTATTATAATGTATTATAATGTATTATAATAATTATAATTATAATCTATAATGTAATCTATGTATTGGGGCACAAGCAGAGATACTTCAGTACGTGAAACTGCATGCATGCATGCATGCATCACTTTAGTGTAAAAAAGCAGTTTGTATCAGTAGCTCCTGCAGATAGAAAATGTTCTGCTTGTGTATTCACTCTTAGTTCAATGAAACTAAAATGGTGTTTGTGCAGAGAGGTGACTTCTAGTATAATTTTTTTTTTGCAATACAGGCTGCAGTCCCATCTTTTGCAGGAATCTCAGTAAAGGTGCATGTTCAATAAGAGGTTGTTTTGCACTTTTGTTACTTCCAAAATGATATCACAGGAGTTTGGATTACTTGTTCCAAATTTTTTTCAGTTATGAACTTAGTTGAAAGAATAAATTAAGTTTATAATCAGAGCTCTCGTATAGCCTTTTGAAAGTGAAAATCATATGATCATAGAATCCTAGAATCCTAGAATCATAGAATGAATTGGGTTGGAAGGGACCTTAAAGATCATCTAGCTCCAGCACCCCAAGGATGCCACACATTAGATCAGGTTGCTAAGAGCCCAAAAACTCTTATTTCTCTTTTAAAAAACTGCTAAAATGGTCTTACAAAGATATTATTCAGCGGTAGAAACATTTGGCCTCAAATGAGATAACAAAAACTTCTCAGCATACAGTGCTGATTCATGTTCATGCCTCTGTAATATTACCTGATTAGAATTATTGAGAACTATATTAATAAATTTGTCCTTTTTACAATTAATTACACCTATATGAAGTGTATGTAAAATATTACTATTCAGATTTGGTAATGTTTTATCCTCATATTTTTTACTATTTAAAAGATTACATAAACTGTAGGACCATGTTTGGTCCCTGGATATTTAGAAGAGGTCTCAGAGGGTCATGTTAGGGTAACCAACACTGCAAGGAAAAGGGAGATTTTGTACTTTCTCTGGTCTCTCCAAAGAAGAATTCATGCCAATTTATTTTTTGAAAAGTAGCAGAAGTGCACCAATTCTTTTATTTTCACCCACTACAAAACAATAAATACACTTTACAGTCAGGGGGAGCACATACCTTCAGCATGGTTTTTATTGACTATTTAAAGGTGACCTTGGAGGAGTTGCTGGGTGAAAGCACAGTATGTGTCTCCTATGTAAGCTGCATTGATACTGTATGCAAATATCAAACACTATGCTTTTCAGCCAACACTTTTAGGTTCTTAGGAAATGGAAGGCCTTTGTGGAGAAGGCTGTCCAGTTTCTGTGAAGTGAGATGCTTGATTTAGATATATGTATTTAGCACAACCCCTTAAGTTGCTTGTCACAATTTGGCGGGTAGGGCAGCACTGGCAGCGTGCCACAGCCTTCTGGGCTATTTGCCTAACGAACCTCACAAGCTTTCATTAATGTTACATGGAGCAGTGGATATAAAGCTGCTGTGGAGGTTCTGTCAGTGACAGTACACACCTTGGGCCAAGTGGTGTGCAAAACAAACTCTTTGTAAAGGACCCAGTCTCATTTTGGACTACTGTTCCAAACTTCCCAAATGCACTATGAAAAATGTGTGTGCTTATGGAATTAGCTACTTCAGTGCCAGAGCCTTCCTATGTCAGAGGGCAGGGACTGCAAGGAAGAGGTCATGGCTTTCATGTATGTGTGATTTTTACTTAAGCTCTTGTGTCTGTACAGGATTTTTATGTTGAGTACAGCAGGCAGAGCTTTATAAAAATGCTTGAGTGCATGGGAAATGAAAAGTCTCCAAGTAGTTTTTTCAACAGCAACAAAAACCTCTCTTTCCTAATAGTACAAATGTTCTATTAGGCTGTATAAATTTGCAAATACATACATCATAAAATGGAGGAACTCTAGTGCATTGAATACATGGCTAGGTATGTATTTTGCTATTGGTCCAGCAGAAACAAGTATACAATTGCTGCTTGCATCAGTCTTGCTCTTGTGGCTACGAAGAAATGTTGATTTTTTGAACAGTACCAGACCATTTGCACATGAAACATCAAAAGCCTCCACAACCCACTGGATCTGCTGCTGTGCAGGAAGGAGCTGTGGCTGGACATTCTTGCATGTGTCCTACAGCTCTCAACACAGGAAGTCTCTCCAGATCCATCTGAGATAGATGAGATCTCAGAGGAATGTGGTGGTGAGGAAAATGAGTCCAAGTTTAAGAGAATGTCTGTTTACATAACAACATCTATAATCCTGAGCATTCCTGACCACAGCAAGGCTGAGCTGTGCTATACCCTTTTCTTTAGGCCTCTGATTCAATTTTCGTACTGTCCACTTTCAGTCTTGGGACAGTCATGTTTATACTGTATTTTGGCAGGATGACAGCAGGGCTGTAAGTTACCTCATCCACCTCTGTGTCCCTGTATACCAAGTGCTTCTAGCAGATATGTCTGCTCTAAGTCATTATGCACCACACAAAACCTTTGACCTGAGTGAGTTATTATAGGAAAGGCTTCCCTTTCCCAAGCCAACTGGCATGCAGTACATGGAACTTGCTGGATGGCTGTGTTGTTTCCTTCTTGATGCCTGTGAGATGCACAGACTGTGAGCAGGACTGAGAAAACAGATTTAGACCTTCCTGTACAACCTGTACCACGTTAGATACTGTGGAGGATGGAGGGACAAGTGTCTTTTCTGTCTCCCTGTTTGATCCTTCAACCAGAAACACTGCTGAGAGAAGTGACTCCAAACATAGAGTGTATTACATTATAGTGGTAACACCCAACTGGGGTCATGGCTGTATTCCTTCTGTTTTCCAAGGACTTTCAGGACTGCAGAACAGAGATCAACACCTTGTCATATGACTCCACCATCCTCCGCATGTGGGGAAACCGCAGTGAGTTCCTCTGGGAAGCTGGGTTTTTCTGTTGTGGAAGGCTGGGAGAAGTCTCAGCTCCCAGCATTTTAAGTCTCTGTGTCCCAGTTCCACAGCAGGGATTTGGTATCTCAGACAGATGAATCTGGGGAATTAGGAGCAAGATGCCATTACTGTAGGTACGAGCACACTTGTGGTCATGTGTAGCAACTTTAAGGGACACTGACAGTGTGACTTAACCAATACAGTCCATCACAGTACTGGAGAGCCCTTAATCTTTCTTGGGATGACTGTCTGATGCACTGACACCTGTATTATATTGTCTCTTGTCTGGCTTTGCAAACACAGGTGCAGAAGAAAAGCATTTCAAGACAGGTACAGATAACAAAATCCTTCCTAGATGCACAAATGACTTAGTTTAGGAAATTGTCAGCTTAGTCCCCAGCTTTTAAGGGCTGACCTCTAGTAAATCAGCTTCAGCATCTCTACTCTTTCCCTTTGTTGGCCACAGCTCCCTTTAAGGCTGGTGAGGTTTGCCTGCTTGCTCTTATCTCTCCTCATTAAACCTTCCTTCCTCTTCCCACTTGAATTTCTATCTCTCTGGCCTAAATCTCCTTTCTCTTCCCACTTTCTAGAGCTGGATTTAAAAAGTGCAAATGTCCATAAGCAGCTCGAATTTCTCTTCCCTTCCTTCCCCTTCCCATTATCTTCTTTTGTGTTTCCTTACACTGTATTTTGCAGTTATTTCTTCTCTTCTACTTTTCATGTTTCATAACCGTGAAATATGATGAAACACTGAATTACATAGAATTCATTGGCCTGAGCTATCCTAAAATGTAATTTTTGTGTATAGATTTTATAGATTAATGAATCTCTATTACCAGTAACTAAAGTTCTGATGTAATTTCACCCTGGCCAGCAACTAAGACCCACACAGCTGCTCACTCATTCCCCCTGGGCAGGATGAGGAAGAGAATCAGGAAGGTAAAAGGAAGAAGCCTTGTGGGTTGAGATAAAAGCAGGTTAATCAGTAAAAAGCAAAAGCTGCTCACACAGGTAAAGCATGACAGAGAATACATTCCCCCTTTCCCATGGGCAAGCAGATGTTGACAATCTCCAGGAAAGCAGGGCCCCATCACATATAAGGGTGACTTGTGGATACAAATGCCATCACTCGAAATGTCCCCTCTTTTCCTTCTTCTCACACGCCTTTATATACTAAGCCCAATGCCATATAGTCTGGGATATCTCTGTGGTCCGTTCAGGTCCCAGCTGTGCCCTCTTCCAATTTCTTGTGCATGCCCAGCCTCTTTACTGGTGGGGTAGGAGCTGAAAAAGCCTTTATGCTGCTCAGAAACAGCAAAAACACCCCCGAATTATCAACACACCTTTCAGAAAAAATCCAAAACACGGATCATGCTTGCTACTATGAAGAAAATTAACTTTACCTCAGTGAAAGCCAGCACAGACTGCAAAGTGATTTGTCCAGACCACTGGTCCCTCTATTACATCCTTCAAGTGCAAGGGAGCAGGATGGCACAAGGGCTTCCCAACTCTCTTTGAAGGACAGAACTTTCCTTCCTTGTCATTTGTCATGGGTCTTGCAGCAAGAGTGAGAAGCAGGGGCTATAGCACTGTGAATGTGTGAAATGTAGGGCTACATGGGAGACAAAAATGCTTTAAAATTCTGCTGTGCTTATCCTTCTCAACTTGCAAGAATTTGACATGTTTATTCTGTTGATGAGTAGAAAGAGTGGATTCCTATCAGAGGATAAAGGCAGTGTATACCTTTGCTGAGAGTACCCTGTATGCACAGTAAGGTAGTTGGAGCCAAGGGCTCCATATATTTCCCTCCTGCTGTGCCCTAAGGGAATCTTCAGTTGTCTCCAGAACACAGCAGTTATGACACTTGTCACAAGAGCTATTATACTTATTATTTAAACTTATAATATTAATTGTATTTATTAATATTGATAATATTAATATTTAATTTTAATAGTAATATTTGTTATTATATTTATTATATTTAAAACCAGTGTATGTAATAGTGCTTAGAAAAATCCCTTCTCACTTTATCTAAAAAGCCTCTTGCTAAGAGAATTGATCAGCTATCTTGAGCAGTGATGAGTTTACAACTACGGTCAAAGCTAGCAGGGTCCTGCAGGGCTGGTAAGGCTTTCTGAGTACTGAGTCGTTTGCTTGGAATAGCTGGTCTCCTAGCATATACATTCAAACTTCCCTCTGGCTATTTAAAGAGATCAATAGTTCTTACAAATGCTTAATAATTTTTTTTTTTTTTTTACTTCAAAATATAATTTTAAAAAGTTACTCTTAGCTGGACTGTATTTCCTTGCATCTCAGTAATGACATTTCAATATTTATATCACTCTTGCTTCAGAGTACTACCAATACATTTTTAACAGAAAAACAGAACACAAAAAATGCAAGCAAAAGGAACCCAATTTATTCTGTTTCTAACTAAATTGATGATAAAATTCTTAACCACCAGACCACTTAATATTATTGTAAAAATTGAAATGAATGCCCGTCATTTCAACACTGAGGTGATGTGTTCTCTCCTAATATCTAGTTACTGGAACCTTGCAAGATTGCCTATAAAAGCTTTCATGATGGAAAAAGAAAAGCAGAATATATTCTTGGTGATGACCTGGGTGAATTAAATTAAAATCAATTTCAGTGCATCAACGTATATAATCCATTTCCTCCTAAAGGCTTATCCAAAGACTCAGCCTGAATAAGCCCAGGAAGGCCAGGTGCTGGGCTGTGTCATACTCCTGTTAGTAACTGAATTGCAGCAGGTGCTTGAGGTCCTATTTTCAGGAGAAAAATGGCCTGGATAAAAGGATAATTACTATGCTAAATATTCTTATTTATATTTAGACTATGCTTAATATTATTATTATTCTTACTACTTTTTGCAGACAGAGCTTGATTCAAAATGATTGATGTGTAAAAGGTGTCTGCATATGAGAAGACAGAGCTGAAAAATTGGTGATAGGTAGGCTTCATGTTCAGTATGTAGTGTGAAAAGACATTAAAATATTGCAAATTGAAATGCTTACCTAACATTCTGTCTTTCACATTACAATTAGCCATAGTACATTAGTCAGCTTTGCAGGGAATTACAAACATGATTTAAAAGGTGCACAATTCATCAGTATAATGTTTATTCATCATAATATTTATCATAATTATTCATCATAATAAGGTTTAAAAGTCAAAATAGAAATTATTTTTTTCTTTCCATTTTACAATGAACTCCCTACATGGACAGTTTTACTTCCCAAAATTTCCAGTTGATTTTCTTTAAGATTAAATATTTTCCCCACATTTAGATGTGTGCTAGAAGGAACCTTCTCTGTAGAGTTTAAGGAATTTTTAGCCTTGCTGTTGCTTTGTTACGACTCAGCTGAGAAGGATGAAAACTACGTCAGAATTACTTGTGATGATGCTTAAAGCTTGGCATGAGGAGAAGTCAGTGATCACTGGTAAGCCAGGCATACACAGCTCTAAGTGGCTGGTTCATTTGCCCCGGATCATTAAGTCTCACAATGTTTGTGGACAGTTACCAGGTTGTAGTGTGATATGTGGAGCACCTGCTCTAGCAGAGAAAAGTGTATTCAGCTAAACTGCCTGGCTCTGCAATACAACTAAGGTGGGCATCACTGCAGGGGCAACAGAAATCCTTGGGAAAGAGAACAAATCTGATCCTTACAAATGCCTTTAAATTCAAGATTGTCTGCAGATACACAGATGTTTGGTAATCAAGCCCCATATGACACATATTTTATTTATTGTAGCAAAATGTTAACATTTCTATTATTTAGTGAAGCTCATTTGAAACTAGGCATATCTCCAAAATGAAAACCCTCCTGCAATATGTTGTTAATAATTAGGAACAAGCCTTCCAATATGCTATAGGTAGCCTTCATCTATGGTGTTACATGCTGTTGAAAATAACAGCTGAAATGTGGATCAAATATGACCCATGCAATTATTTGTAACTCGTTTATGGTACTGGTGAGAAATTGTCACCAAATACTACAGGTCTAGTTTTGGGTAAGTTTGTTCCAGCAGAAGAAAGAGCCTGTATGCCTGCCCAGTCTTTTCATGCCTTTCTCTCAGTTACACTGCGAGAAATATCACTGACCAAATTCTGGCTGCTTAGGCTCCGTAATGAGGCAAGAGTGTAAGGCAGAGCAGGATTCCTGATGTTCGTGTTGTGCCAAAACAGTTCCAAGAAACAAACAATTGGGTAAGAAGTAGAGGAGTCACATTTTGGCCTGTTAATTCCAGGGTCAAAAGAGCCTTCTGCTGCTCTTTGCTTTTTGTGCCATATTTTTTCTGAAGAGATGTCATGTAAGAACTACCTCTTCCTGTAGATGACCAGTAATCTGATTTCCATAGTTTTTCTGGGGTTGATGATCTGTGGATTTGGAAAATAAAAAAGTCAGGTTATAGTTACTTTAAAAAAAAGAAAAATCTACAAAACTTTCAACACGGCTGAGTCTGATAAGCAGCAATGACTGTGCCTTAAATTTCTGTGGGATGAGTCATTTGTCTTTGATAATTTAGAGCTTCTGAGACACTTTCCTTCCTTCTTTGCCTAATGCTCCATTTGGGCAACATGCTTAATCAATGTTTGTTGATGTTTATAGTCTAATGCATACTGACAGCAGGTGCAGAAAAAGTAAATCCCCATCTGCATAAAAATCTTGCTGACATTCCAAAGCATGCTGTTTCACTGTAATTTTCATAGACAGGTGATTTTTCATGGTACCTCCAGAAGGCTCCTCCCACCTCCCTGCTGTTACCTCTATTTTCCTACCTGCTGTTATCACTAGCTATGGTTTTGCTTGTAGCCCTGCATGAGACACCATTCAAAATCATATCTATTTGTTTTGTTTGATGGGCTCTCCTTCAGATTCAGTCCGGGTATGTGTTTATGTGTCAGGGCTTGCCTCATGACTTTGAATGTTCTGGCAGGCAAGAGGCCTCCTTTGAAATACTATTGCTCTTCACTGGGGATGTCGTAAGGAAGGCTTTAAAGCAGGGGTGGAGATCCTGCATCCTGGGGATGAGACTGGTTCATCCTGTTTCTGGCATGATATGTGTTAGGTTTTGAAGAGATTTTTATTATTATTTTTTCATTACTATTATATAGCAGTATATTAATGTGACATGGTTAGGTAAACTTCTCTATGCTAAAAGCTTTTGTTCTAAGATTTGTATTGGGCATTTGAAGTTAAGGAACAAGCAAAAATTATAACAACCTGTTTCTAAAAATGGGGAGGTTTTTGTGGTTGATTATTTTACTGGGTTTTAAGGGTCAACATTAGTCTTCTGTCCCTTTTAACGTACCATGAGGACATAAGACGGCTTCCTTTATTGTCTTTTCCCTCCTTATTCTCTGAGGAAATAGAAAATTAAATGGTTTGTATCTGAAAATTTATGATCAGCAACTGCAATATGTCTTATTCCTCATGCTAAGTTATTTTGAATAATATGTGTAAGTGTTCTCAGAGGTTACACAGAACCTAAGTCACATCATACAAGTAAATAATTTTCCCTTAAAAATTTTTAACTTAAAAGGTTAAGAAAAAAGAAAATAAAAGACATGGTCTTACGGATTGAGATAAACCACTGCAAGAATCAGGAAAAGAAAACTTGATTCCTAGCCAGGTAAAATACACTGGACCATGTTATCACTTAGTAGACAGTTTCTTAATATTAAATAATCTGATATCTTTCAAGAAGTATCAGAGATGAAATATAAAAAATAGCTTAAAGGAAAGTTACACAGGGTCATACTTACATACTTACAGGTTTAGCAATCAAAGCAATGTGATACCAAACCTGATGACATACAAAGAAAGATTGCTATATAGAGCAAGATAGCTTCAAAATCCATTTAAAAAAACTGAATGTAAGAAACACTCCCACCAAAATACCAAAACCCCAACATGAAATGGTACATTTCAAACACTAAAAAGAATACGAGAAAGAACAATTCTGCTCAAGGTGTTTTTTATTTTTTTGGATTTGCTGGTTTGTCTGTTTTTGTTTAGTTATCTGAAGGGCTAGGGGGATTTTTATTATATAAATGTGTATTTCCATATACAGTTTCTAAAACTTTAAGCTATTTTATCTGATTTTCAGGTTTAAAAAAACAGGAAAAAATAGATAAGTTCAGTTTCTGGTTCAAATACATAAAATGAAAATCAGAAAATAATTAAACTAAACCACATGAGAATAATCTCAAAGCAAGCTGAAGCTAAACCGATAGTAACTCAGGCTCAGCTGTGCCTATACAACAAAGGCGAAATACAATACAGCAGGGAAAAGCCGTGGAAAGAAATGCATTAGAACATTATCCATTATAGTATGCTAGAGAAAAATGAGACCCTGTGCTACTAGGTTTCTCAGAAAGGCTTTTGGGTAGAAATCAGCAACAAGCAAAAGCAAATGCTTTGCTATCATCGTTCTGTAACTGTTTTAAACATGTTGGTAACTAGAAGATGTTCCTGAAAAATGTGGGATTGAATGGCAGCTGTAGCTGAGGCTTCCCTTGTAAATTAAGACTTTGTCAGGACTCCAGTTAAAGGAAATGAAAGGTTATATGGCTAAGCAAGCTGGAAAGAAGGTAATGAATAGCTGGGATTCTTTAAATGTTAAAGAGATTTGTCTCAGAGCACTCATAAAATATGGGATGGTGATACATGAAAATTAAAGTAAATGTGAGTATGAAGTATTTTCAATGCTTTTGTACTAGTAGCCAGAAAAACGTCCCATTAGCAAGAAGAAAAGAGCTTAGAGTCAAAATTAAATACAGATGTATGACTAAAAGATAAATATTGGGTAAGATAAAA
The DNA here is from genome assembly GCF_001522545.3 of Parus major. Classification (NCBI taxonomy): domain Eukaryota; kingdom Metazoa; phylum Chordata; class Aves; order Passeriformes; family Paridae; genus Parus; species Parus major. Next base: position 20,671,744 of record NC_031799.1, read on the forward strand.
GGTGAAAGAGATTGACAAGACAAAACTACATTTAATAATTGATCAGTCTGCTGATTATACCTCAAAATGGGGAGGACCTTCTGACAGCAAAATAAACAAGACTCTTTGTTTCACTACAGATACAGATTTTGTCATCTTAGGCAAGGAGTTGAAATCCAGAATTTGTTTCAAGGAATATTTATCTAATAGTTCTACACAGGTTTCATTTTTCTCATTTAACTTGCAAGGGAATGAAGTATTATTTTTTTTATTATGAAAAGTTCTTCTTTTCTAAACATCAGGCTTATAAAATCCCACTAATTATATGGCGCAGATTAGAATATCCTGGCTTCACTTGCCACTGTCAAGTTAATTGTGTGCATAAAAATCTGAAAAGAAAATAGAAAATTGAGTCATTCAGTATAGTTCCCCACTTCAGCTATTTTTACCTCAAGTAAACGTTAAGGCAGACAGTCTTGCACAACCAAAGACATTACCCACAACTGGTATATCTAAATATCTATCTAGCCTAAATATTTCATAAATGGAATTTCTTTCGACATTTATTATTACCCTTGTTAGTTTCTGCTTTTATCTTTACTATCAATATTGTTGATGTTAAACTTTTTTTCGGCCTCATTCTCATTACTCTGGAATCATAAAATATTATGGTTGTGACATAATGGACTTCAGCAATCACCTGCATTGTCATAATGCAAAGATATTATAATTTGCAATAAAGAGTAAATTATCAAAAAATGAAAATTCAGGTTCCCTAAATATTACTGTAAGAATACTACTAAAACTACTAATACTACGAATAGTACTAAAACAATAAATTTTTTTAAACTGTGATATTTTTGTTTTTCCAAGTAATTTCCATTAAATTAAATGTCAATACTGGTGGCATGTTATTCATGAAGTCATTTGAGGGAAAATGTGGCACAGTAGCGAGGGAGCAAATATGAGGAAGAATTTCTGTTAAGCTGTTTGTAACTAAAAGCACAAATATGCTAGTACAGATTAAGAGCTGTTATTATGTTGTTTGATTTTTATTAAGCAAAAAGTCTGATGGAGTTGATGTGTTGATGGGAAGTCGATAGGAAGATACCCACTAAAATTCTCAAAAGACCAGGCTACAATACAACAGCATGTAAGAAACTCTGGTGTAGCTCTTTTTGAAATGTTATGCTTACAAGGGAATACTGCTGAATGTGAACTGAAAGTAGGTGTCCTCCACTGTGGTATAAGGCAGCTTGCACCTTCACCTTCTTTTGCAACCTTTTCTAATCTTCTGGATTGCTTCAGGTTTCAGAACACTGGGGATCAACCATACATGCTCTAGCAGATCGAGCTCATCCAGGAACTCGCATTTCTTTTAGACTCTTGTCACACTCACAACTTTCTATGTTCAAAATATGACTTAATAAGAAAAGAGGGTAACAGAAAATGGGTTTGATGAATATGCTGATTTTTAGTTGGGGTAGGGTTAATTTTGTTTACAGTGCCTGGTATGGGGCTGTGTTTTAGATTTGTACTGAACATAGGTTTGATAATACAGAGGTGTTCTTATTGCTGAGCAGAGCTCACACAGAACCAAGGCCTTTTCTGCTTCTCGTGCTGCCACACTGGTGAGAGGACTGGGGTGCCTGGGAAGTTGGGAGATGACACAGCCAGAACAGGTGATGCCAGCTGACCAAAGGGATATTCCAGACCATGTGGCATCATGCTCAGTATACAAAGTGGGGTGAAGAAGAGGGAAGGAGGTATGTTCAGAGTGATGACATTCATCTTCCCCATGCTCCTGTGAGGGATGAGGCCCCACTTTTCAGAGATGCTGAACACTGGCCTATGCATAGGAAGCGGCGAATACATTCCTTGTTTTGCTTTGCTTGCTTGTGCACCTTCTGCTCTCCTATTCTTCCAGTTCTCTTTCCAGGCCTACTGATGGGGAAAGTGGCTGGGATGACATTAAGTTAATTCAATAATTTTTCATCTTATTTTCAATCAGTATTGATTTTTAATTCATGTATAAGCCCTTTGTGTCTTGCATTTTATTTTTTTTACATGTCTGCTCAGCTGATCTTTTGGCACTATCAATTAAAGGTGCTGTAATCTTGCTCTGTTATGGTTCCTGAATCTGGGTTAAACCAGTTTGGGTGGTTTAGCAGAATCAACATATATTAGACCAAAGTCAATGGTCCTGAATGTTTGCTGATAGTCTGGCACTTCCGGAATTGCTCCTTTTTGTCTTCATTTCTTGTTGAATAAGCAGCTGAATTAATTTGAATACCACAGGAAACAGTTCATTAAAAAAAAAAATAAAAATTATGACAATAAAATAATAGATATTCTAAATCTTTCTCCTATAGAGACATGCAATCGCCTCCCAAGACACACTGTCAGAGTGAATGCACAGGTATGGTTAATTTTGCTGCCTGCATTTAATTACGTCCCACAAAAAAAAGTAATCATAATGAAGGGCTGGAACCAACTTTATAAAGTTGTTGCACCATTAGTGGGTATCACTGGTTTGTTTGTGTACATGGAGCAGTGAGCAGGAAGAGGGAGTTGAATTGGCTATGCTGGATTTGGGAATTCATCCTTTTTATAATCCCAGCCCCATACTGAACATGACAGAAGTTACAAAGTTAGAAGTACAACTTTCTGGAGGTATTGCCTTTTATTTTCATTGCTCCTTTTTGATCCCCAGATAGGTTTAACACGTATCTGTAATAACACTGCTCCCTAACTGGTAACTTATGCAAGGCTTGTTTAGGGGTTCCTCACCTGTGTAGAGATAGTCATTGCAGTCAGTCCTTTGAATGGTATGGATTACATTTAAATCTGAAATACTTATATAACTTGTATTCTGGTTGTGGCTGTTTCCGTGGCTAAATTCAGTTTTCTGAATTTCTGTATCTGAGAAATAAGTGTCAATAATTAAATAAAATATTTTCCACAGGATTCAGGAGTCTGGCTTCAATACCTTCCTAAACCATTACTTACTCATTACCAGAATGGAACTGATATCAGGTAACAGTGATCTATTACCAATTACACATTAAGTTCAAGTATCAACAAAAGCAAATACCCCTTTTGGGTTAAACATGATATACAACCTTAGCATATCAACTGCTTTCTAAATTCAAGGCTAACACCATACATTAATCTCATTCTGCTTCCAAAAGGCTGTAAATTCTCTTGGGGTGACTTTCAGAGAAGGCCAAGGAGGAAGGAAATTTAGACCCCAAATATACCTTAGCATGTACCTGAGCAGCAATATACATGCAAGTGCCATCATGGATTTCTACCACTTCTTGCCACATGGCTCCAGAACTTTCCTGCCATAAGGGCAGACTGGACTTGCTGATGATCTCAAGGTACCTTTAGAATAGATCAAAACTGGTAGTTAAGCTAGAGGCACCTTACAGCAACAACAGATGTGTATGTATGTGTGCATGTATGTACATATATACAGCCAATCTGCTGATTACAGCCCGTTTTGTCAAATCATTGTGTGAATATAACATGGTCTAGGAAGCTTTCAGTCCAAATTTTTGATGAAAGTTGTCAAACAGAACAGGCAGGAGTGCTGAGGTTACTTCTGAGTACAAGAGGGGGCCATGTGTTCTTTATTTCAGCATATTGAAATCGTAACAGAGACAGATTGTAATGCCTATGTTAAACAAAATTGTGATCTCAGTTTAGTTCTTTGTGGCCAAAGCTGTCAGTCTGAACCACCACTTCTGCTGTTATTCAGAAGTGAAATGAAGACCTAAAAGGAAATGACACTTTGGGAAATCAGAATTAAATAACATTCATTCTTTAGCTTTCACTTAGGATATCTGGATAGTGGCTATGTACTTTTTTAGCTAGAGTAAACCTAATGCACTTAGAAAACATTAAATGAATATTTTAAAATGTAAAAGAATAAGAATTACATATTTATCCTGGGTTAGTGCCAAAGATGTCAACATTTGAAAGCTAGGTGTTACAGTGCCCTGAATCTTTGTCTTACTAAACTCTCCACTGTGTCACAGTAGTTTGAAAATGAGAGGATGAAAAGCCACTGACCAGTCTGGGGGTGAAAGGAAAATACACATTGAAATACTGTGCACTGAAGTGCAATCTGTGTTGCACCAATTCCAGTAACCTGTGCTGTGCTGATTGAGATGCATAGCTTTCCCATACACTGGATAGTAAAGTACAGTACCTCCCATAAAGGCCTCCTAGATTCAAAGGAAACTCAGTAAAAATAGCCAGTAACTGCCAGACAATCTTTTCAGCCTGTCTCTTCTCCAGCTGTTGAGGTAATAAACAGTAAACTATTGCTATTTGAGATGTACATTCAAAGCTGCCCTTAAGAATGCAAGGCTGACTTTCCTCCTTTTAGCATGTTTTTCCTGAAGCATATCTGCTTCTGTCATTCTGGAGAATCCTCATGAAAGTCTATCTTTATAAAATAAAGCTATATATGCGTGTAGGTCACACCCCATGGAAGAAAGAAATATTTTATGCTAACTCTTGATCTGTTTAAGACCTGTTAAGAACGTTTGAAGCAAAATGGCCACTGGAGTGTGTGAAAGTTGTCCTTTGTGTTTGCAGAGTGCTTTAAACACCTGCTTCCACCTGGCTGTGGAAGTAGGCTGTTTCTTTACTCTTCCTCACTGTACTCCTGGGTCTTGGTTTGGCTAACAGAACAGCTTCAGCCACCAAGGGGTGTGCTGGTTTCACAGTATTTGATATATACTAAGAAGGAAGAAACCACCCATGGAAGAGTGCCCTATTGACTGCAGGCAGGGGAATACACTGGCAGGACATGTGCATTTTTCTCCAATTTGATTGAGGTGGTAATCTTCCTTTCTTGATTCCTGAATGAATGTTTTAGCCTTTCAGCTGTTTTATCAAAGAATCGGGAGAGGAAAGGTACTGGTGTTGCATTTGGAAAGCAATCTGAAATAACTGTATACCATGGGAGCCTGAGGTAACCTACATGTTAAATAAACTGAGAAAACATCTATGAAATTCAGCTTTACAGGACACATAAGCTAAGTACATTCCAGTAGAGTTCATTTGAAAGAGTTGAAGGAATCAACCTGGCTAGGAAGAGTACTTCCAAAAAGCAAGATGCTTTGTTGAGTTCTTTACTGCCCTACAGCGTGGTGTAAAGTCCCTCTCTCCCCCTCCACCCCACCCCATCCAGCAATATGTGCTTAAAAGTTGCTATTCAAAAGCTGCCTGCAACTCAGTCAAGCAGCAAATTCTAAAAAAACTGTAATTCATGTAGTTGTTGTGTGCCATTTTTTCTTGTCAAAAACAAAGACTGTTCCTGCATGCTATGGAACATGGATAATTTTTAAGTTTGAACAATAGGTACTACCCACTACAGGTATAATTCACTCTGCCATGCATAAAGTAAGTTGAGTAATTAATGATCACGATTTAAGAATTCAAGTAGACAGTGTAACAACTATACATCAATGTTTCATTTCTACTAAAAACTATACCAGCATTTCTAGTGCTCTGTGATTCAACAAGAAAACATTAAGTGCATATTTCAAGATAAACACCATGTATCAATGCTTCTGGCCCAAATTCTGATTAAAGAAGTACGCATGTATTATAGATGCGCATCTGGTGGGTAATACTTCATTTTCCACTGTGATTATATTATTTTGTCTAGCTGGGCTTCAACTTCAGAAGAAATGAAGCACTGTGTGAAAAGGTAATGTACCTGGAAAAGACAGGCCCATCTCTCCATCTCAGGCAGCTACAGTAGGAAAGTGCTTATCCACTTCTGTGGTTCTACAGTCTCAAATGGAGTAAAATTCAGCACATTTTATTAAAAGCATTGAACATGCATGCTCTGTTTATGGTGTGGCATGGGAGTCAAATTATGACATAAGCCAAAAAAATCTGTATTTATTATAGTTCTTTGGCGTTAACTACAAACAGTTACATATGTCTCAAAAGACAGTAGGCTTTCCAGTGATTGTGGTTTCTATACATTTTTTTGTTGTTATCTTTTTGAGAACACAACTCAGGATTTTGACTGTTGCTTTGTATCTTTTACAGCTTAAATGGTGCTTATGGAAGAAGAATTTTCTTTTCTGCAGTATCACAGAATCATAGAATTACCTAGGTTGGAGAATAATTTTGAGATCACAGAGTCCAATCTATGAACCTAACACCATCTCATCAACAAGACCATGGCACTAAATTGCCACATCCAGTCTTTTTTCAAACACCTCCAGGGATGGTGACACCACCAGCTCCCTGGGCAGCCCATTCCAATGCCCAATCTCTCTTCCTACTAAGAGCTAGTCCCTGATGTCCAACCTAAACCTCCAATAGTGCAGCTTAAGACCGTGTCTTCTTGTCCTGTGCTGGTGGCCTGGGAGAAGAGACCAACCCTCCACTGGCTACAGCCTCCTTTCAGGCAGCTGTAGAGAGTGATAAGGTCTCTCCTGAGCCTCCTTTTCTCCAGGATAAATAACCCCAGCTCCCTCAACTGCTCCTCACAGGACTTGTGCTCCAGACCCTTCACCAGCCTTGCTGCCCCTCACTGGACTTGATGGTCCAGCACCTCAACATCCTCCCTATAAACTGAGTGGCACAGAACGGGACATGGGATTTGAGGTGTGGCCTCACCAGTGCCCAGGACAGGGGGACAATCCCTGCCCTGCTCCTGCTGGCCACACTATTGCTGAGCCAGGCCAGGATGCCATTGGCCTTCTTGGCCACCTGGGCACAGCCTGGCTCTTGTTCAGCTGCTGTCACCAGCACCCCCAGGTCCCTTTCTGCCTGGCAGCTGTCCAGCCACTCTGTCCCCAGCCTGTAGCACTGCAGGGGATTGCTGTGGCCAAAGTGCAGGACCTGGCACTTGGTCTTGTTAAACCTCATATTGTTGGACTCAGCCCATCTATCCAGCCTGCCCAGATCCCTCTGCAGAGCCCTTCTACCCTCCAGATGATCAACACTCACACCCAACTTGGTGTCATCTGCTAGTTTGCTGTGGCAGACTCAGTCCCCTCATCCACATCACTGGAAAAGACACTAAACAGGACTGGCCCCAGCACAGAACCCTGGGGGACACCACTGGTGACTGATCCCCAGCTGGGTGCAGCAGTGTTCACCACCACTCTCTGGGCCCAGCCTGGTTTTAACCCAGTGAAAAATACATACATCAAATGCCATGTTTCTGCTGAGCCTGCTGTTAATCAAATTCAGCTGTGTGCATTTTATGGTATGAACTAGTAACCTTCACTTCTTAATCTTCACGTGGGCCTTCAATATCTCTTGGCACAGAAATGCAGGACTACAAGTATTTTTACCCTGATAATGACAAGTGTAAGCACCTAATCAGTCATAAAATAGATAGATACTTATCTTTTGTCCAGAGAAACATGTGGTCTTATTGCAAGAAATTCTGAAATACCTGGCAGAAGAGAGCCACTCTGTCCCCTTCCAGTTACTGTGATTTCTCATTAGAACTGTCAAAAAATACAAATGACTTATTATAGCTAAAAATAATTTTCAAATTATTTTGACTGTGGGATGCATCTTGTCAGGTCCCATAAGCTTATGGTCAGGTTCCTCAGGTTGCCACACACCGGATCTTCTCTTACAGTGGGTGGGACTTTTCTGTCCCAGGTGCCATCCTGCTGACCATCCACTCAAAGGTGTGAGAAGTGAGGCAAAAATATTAATAAGTACCTCAGCCCTCTCCTCCATTTTTACCAATTTAACAGTTTTGTTTATCAGACATCTTCTTTGGCTTTCCTTTTCTGGTTAATGTACCAGAAGAAGCCCTTCCATCCTTTGTGCTACTTGCCAAGTTCAGCTCTGGCCTCGCCACAGCCTTCCTTACCCTAACGCTACATACCCAACTTCTCTATACCCTGGCCAGGTTATCCATCCTAGTTTCCACCATGCATTTGCTTCTTTTCCCCCAGTTTGACCAGCAATTTCCTACTCAGCCATGACAGTCTCTTTTCTTCCTTGACCAATTTCTTGCTTTGGGAATTGCTACTCTTGCACTCTATGGAAAATTTCCTTAAAGACCTACCAGCCGTGTTCCACTCCCTTACCTCTGGAGGCAATCTCACAGGGATCCTGTTGACTATCTCCTTTTGGATCTGAAAGCTTGCTATCCTAAAGCTCAGGGACATTTTAACTTTTCATTTTCAATTGTTTCTTTTTAAAAACTCCTTAGTCAGTTTGGTGTTTTGCCTCAGGTTACCCCAAAACATTATTCTGTATTTTCTCTATGTTAATCTGTGCAGATTGTTTTTAATGTAATTTTAAGACTCAACAACGTGGGAAACAGCACTTATGTTTTTTACACCAGATTCACGGAAGGGAGCTGGTGAGGTCCCTTTAAAAATGAGGAAAGGACTCATGCAAGCTCTGTTTCCTTCTCTCTGGGCTGCTGAGGGGGTTACCTCGGGCTGGTCTCTGAGTTACAACCTGAGAAGCTGCATTTTGCAGTCTGAAAATGTTCCAGATCTTTTTTGCCACTTGGAACTGCCAGGCTGGGCCTGCTTTTTTTGGTGCTCATCAGGAGCATTTCTTCTGCCCTGCAATGCAGCAGTGACTCGGAACTGCACTGACATTAACTGTGTTCGTTCAGGCCAGAAGGAAGCAGGGAGGCTGACATTGCAGGCCTGGAGCTTCCCAGACATGCCAGCACCCCCATGTACCACCAGAACTGCTTCATATGCTCCTTTTTTTTTGTTCCAGGGAGAAGGTTGTGCTGAGGATGGATCGGACCTGCAACTTGCTGGGAAGTTTCTTCCAGGGTTTTTGGCAGCATCGAAGCCTTATGGAAAAAAATAGTTTTTCCAGGGTTTTTTTGTCCCTATGCCCCGTTGTTGAAGTGAGGGAGTTGTAGAGTCATGGAGGTTTGGTTGCTGTCTTCTTTTTTACTTTGTTCTTTCTCTGTGGCACATGGTCTGGAGAAGGGGGCTCTGCCACCGTCTGGTCTTTTTCTTCTGGCTCATGCAGGCCGCTACACTGGCCACCATCTTGGAGGCAGGGGCTTTTCCACCATGTTGTTTTCTTTGTTCCTGAGGAGTCCCTAAGGCTCAGTACCTTTGTATCTAGCGGTTATTGATGTTATTTTGGTTGTTGCTGCTTTTCTTTTTAGCAAACTGTTACCTTTTCATTTATATCTTCTCGTATTTGTCTCTCCTTGTTGTTGAAAGGAGAGTGATTAAACCTAAGTAATTTTGGAGTTTTCACCCCACATAATTGTCTTTAACTAAGACACTTTTGTGGAAGACTAAGTAATAACTTGTTTGAGATTTGTGTTTTCAAATCATACTATATATTAATATGATATGACATTACGTACTTAAAAATCTCTGGTCTAATATATAAATTTTACAGTATTTATAACTGAATGTTATCCCAAAATGCATGCTGCCATTCAAATGTACATATTCTCCATAGAAGAGAAAGAAAGGACAAACTACATGCTTAGATCTCTTGATTTTATTTACATGTTTTAAATAACACACTAGCTCATTCACATAGCCAAAACAGTTTGGCAAATCAAAATGAAACAATTATTTCAAGTTAGACAAGTAGCATTTGTGCATATTTTAATACCTCTATGCAACTATGGATCTGGATAAATACTGTGGCTGTGAAAAGAACATTTGTAAACGAAAAGATCTTTGTTCAACAGAACTGTTGCAGTAAGAAATTCATTCATTTGCAAAACACTCTCAGCATTATTTAACATGTAACATCTTAACATCTTAGAAATTAATTAACACTCAAAGCAATTATTTTATAGATGAAAAGGCTGATTATGCATCAAGAGTGGTTTTCTTTTTTTTCTTTTTTTTTTCTAGACATGCACAAATATTTCTATGAGCCTTTAGTAGCTGATGTTACATGAATCACAAAGTCTGTCACAGCAGGCACACCTACATGTGTAGCTCACTTCCTTACGCTTGCACAGAGACTTCATAGAGGGGACAGAGGTGCACAATCACAGCTGGCCAGCCTGAGATCCTGATGAAATCACACAATCAGCAAAGGAGAAACACTCTCCACTTCTACTGGCCCTCTGGTCACCAATAAACTTTCCAACCTCTGTTTTCTACACGGTAGAAAAGCTCAAGGATGATGTTACTTTGCTTGTCTTACATAAAATTTGTACTCATTTAATGAATTATGCTTTAGTTATACACAACTATAGTGAGTCTGCATTAACTCTGCTATGTAAAATATAATGTTGGGTTAATAGCAGGATAATTTCCCCATGGAAAGGAATTATGACTTTGACCCTCTTGGAGTCAGAATAAAATGCTGCAGGGATAAGAGACCTTATTATCGTTAACTCCCTAAATCCTACCATAACAGATGAACTGAAAAATAGCTTATGTGCTTTGGATAAATTTTTCATTCAACAAATTAACATGATCTAGGGTGGAAAGATATGTACATATTATCCTTTCTAAGACTTCTTTAGCTTTTATCTCACTGACAATTTTTTCTTTTTTTCTTTTTTTTTTTTTTCTGGATGAAGTATTTAATCATTTGATTTGGAATTTCATTTTAAAAGTCATTACTAAATCCATCAGGACCTAGAGCTGTGTTAGAGTGATTGAATATCCTTATAAAATTCCCCTGTATTTGCCATCAGTTCTAATTATCACAGTAAATGCATTTCAATGACAGTAAAAAATATAACACATCAAAATGGCTATAAATGGTTTTGAAAACTTGAAAACATTCTTTTTGAATGAACAAAGTGTGGCTGTTGAAAGAGCCTTTTAAACTGCTATTTAGGGAGTCACTGAACCTCTTTTTTTCTCAATTGTTGATTGCATTATTTGAAATAATTGTTTATTTCATTTAACTTTCAGGGATGGCTAAGACAGTTTACTTACCTTAGCACCTCATGGGTTCACTTCAGACTTTTTTGTATTGTATACCTGCAATATTGAAAGAACTTTAAAATAATTTAATCAGCTAATTAATTTTGAATGGGCCAGAATCATGGCTTCCTGGGTAATTGTACACAATCAGATGCCTTATTGCAGTAAAAACCAGTCTTGTGTTATAAGTTAGATGTCCAGTGCTCTTTGAGGTGATATTTCTTTAATTCCCTTGCTTCATGTTTAACTTCAGGGCTGACATAACTCATAACCTTAATCCTTATGATGAACACAGAATTATTAAATTTTGCCTGCTCGTTTCTGTGACTTTTTACTGTAATACAAGAGTATTTTGTATATGAAGTAATCTTAAGGCAACAGTTCTATGACTGCAGTAGGTTTTACCTCTATTCAGGGTAGACAGAAGTTTCAACTGCTAGAGACACACTGAGTGGGTGAGCTTGGCTGAAGACACAACAGGCCAATTTTCCAAAGGGTGAAGAGCTATTTAAAAGTTTCCAGTGTGTTTTTATGATTTAATTTCTTTTTAACAGTTTTGATTCAAATTTAGTTTGGTCTCTGAGAAAGAAATACAAAGAAAAAGAAAGAATATCTTTACATTTCTCCAGGCTTTTGATTTACAAATGATTTTGTTTCCAAACATCTTTATAAAGTTGAATTTGAATGGTTTTGAAATACAGGAATACAAACGGAAAGAGGGGAAATTTAGGCTAGATATTATAAAAAATATTTTACTGTGAGGATGGTAACATAGTGGAACAGTTTGCCCAATGACCTTGTGAATATCCTATCACTGGCAGTGTTCAAGGCCAGATTGGATGGAGCTTTGAGCAACCTGGTCTCACAGGAGGTGTCCTTGCCTATGGCAGAGGTGTTTGGGACTAGATGATTGTTTAAGTTCCTTCCAATCCACACTTTCTATGATTAAATGATTCTATGATACCTTTGTGTAGCGCAGCAGAGTGATAAAGCAAAGTACAGATTTTTCTTAAGCAGCACAAAGCAGCAAGGAACACAAAGCAGAATGCTTTTGTATTCTGGCTGCTGCAGGAGGATGCTGTCCTGTTCCCCCTGTACCACCACAGCTGTGGCCTGGCTCAGCCCCCACTGTTCCCTGCCCTCCAGCACAGTGTTTCACAGCACCTCTTCCAGCTTCTTCCACAATTTGAAGAGGCACCTGCACCATCCCCTCTTTTCTCCTCAGGCCAGTTAGGGCAGGATATTCACTGCTTCCTCAAGCATTGCCTCAAACCAGGGGCACACTGAGGCTGCCAGCGAGACCTCAGCTTGGGTACTGCTGAAGTTTGGGATGTTTTCCTGTGCAGCTACATTGCTCTACCCTGCTGGATCCATCCTCAGGCCCTGCTCTCTCCCTCCCCAGTGGCCCACACCAAACTCTTTAGATCCCAGCCTGCCCTTTTTTTGGATTCATGTAGTTGTCAGTCTGGAGAGTGAGGGCTGCCACACACATTGCCCCATGTGGCAGTAGCAGCTGTTTACAGCCCAGTATGCATTCCAGACAGCTCACACTTTGCCGCTGGCTCCTCGAGGGATGCATGCCAAGATGCTGCTGTCCAAGTCAGCCACACTGCAGCACCTCAAGGAGCAGGTATGGACAAAAGGACAGTGTACTGTGTGGGTTAAAGGGTGCAGAGGGAGTTAAAGAGTGAGAAAGGGCAGACAGATGCCAAGACCAGTAGAGGGGGAAAGATGTTCTAGTACTTGCTTCTTCTCTCTCTGCTTCCCCGTTCCTGAATAAGGAATTTAAAACATTTTATTGGGATTTTAAGAGAGACAGGACGACTGGAAGATGTCTTAAAGCATGATTTATTACTCTTCTTTTAGTCTCATGAAGGAGAGAGAGAGAACATCTTCACCACATTCACCAGATGATTGCGGTCACAAGACCACAGGTTACAAGGTCTCTTAAAGGTTAATTAGCTTATAAACTAGTGCCACAAAGAATGTTTCTAATTTCAGACCTAGAGTTAACTATTTTGTCTTATACATTTTTGCCACAGTGCAGACTTTCTTTCCCAATCATATAATAACACAAAACTATTTCCTACACTTTAAAATTTCTTATTACTTTTGGAGCTACTTCTATATCTTAACTTTAAAACCTTAAAACTTTTCACTACCTAGTTTAATGAACATTTTTTGCTGTCTAAACTACTAACTCACATTCTTGCTTATGGCTTCTAAGTCCCCAAGCCTTTTCCAAGGTCATGTCAAACCCTGTGTTCATTTCTGTGTCTGGGCCTGAATGCACAAGATTTTGAGAATTTTCTATGCTTGGAATTCCCACACATTAATTGGCAATAAATTGTTAAATTACCCAAAGTTGGGTCTATTTTGCCCGTGACAGCAATTGGCAAACCATCTCGCTGCCTGTATCTACACCCACGAGCTTCCTCACTCATGTTCCTGCAATTTTCTCCCACGCTGTAGGGAGGGAGTGGCCAGGGGCTGGTAGTAAGGCTGGCAGCCAGACGGGGACAACATACCATAAACAAGAACCTCCTAATGTGAGGGACCCAGCTCCAGGGAAGAGATGCACCACTCCTTACATAAAAGATTTGACCCACACAGCTATTGGATCTCAGCCCACTTGTAAGGTTCACTCCAGTTGTTTGATAGAAGCATGAACAGGGACTTGAGATACTTGAGATTTTGCAGTCACCTGTGCAGGTACCTGTGCAGGTTTTGGCCAACAACATCCCTATTTCCTATTGCCTGTGGCATTTTTGGCTTTTTCCCTGCTGAGATTCTACTCTTCTCTCTCCATACTCATCTGCATATATTCATTGCACTTGTTATATTTCCACATTCTTGCTCCAAATCATCCTCAGCTCTTTTTCCAGTCTCTGGTGCTCATAATTGCAAATCTTTCTGTAATCCCACTTCTTTGAATTCCCTCCAGTTTGAATATTCATGCCCTATGCTACATGTTTTCAGTAGCAAAGACAATATAAACCACAGGAAAGACAACCTACAACAATTTTCAGCATTTAAAAATTTTCACCAGTGTCTTTGAAAGCCTGTCTCAGGCTTTGTGATTCTTTTATACATGGCTGAATATCAGGCTCCTTTCAGACAAACTGTAAATTGTTTTTTTTGTTATACACAAAAATGTTTTTACTCCATGAACTAAAAAATCAATAAATGCAAATCTACCGACTCCCAAAATAAAATAGCCTAACAACGACAACAAAAAACCCACACACGATTGATCACAACCTCAGTTTTCTCGTTATAGAAAACTTCAGTTTGAATGAGTGCAATTTTGCAAAGTTATAAGCGGTCCAGGCTGATACATATATATATATATAACTGTGATAATGACAGTTCTGGGCAACACCATTACTAAAAGCAGATCACAATACATACCCTTATTTTTGATACATTTCTTAAATGTTTGTGTTGGCAAAGCTTAGGCTGGGACAGTGATTTGGACAGGAAGCTTTTCTGTTAATGTATATGACTATATTTTTTGGTCTGAATACTTCTATCATGTCTCTGAAGTCTGTGCATCAGTCTTTCTGCTATTACACTTACTAGTTGCAAAGGAGAAAAGTGTCACTGGAGAAGCATAATCTTTCTAGACTTGGTAAATGAAGACAAGTTTGCTTAAGCACTTCAAGTTTATTACATTATTACCATATACAGAAACATTAAATGTCACATATGCAAAGATTATTTTAAGCACAAACCCAAATATTTCGAGAGAATTGCTTTGAACACAGAGAATAACATTGAGAAGGTGCAAATTTGAGCTGTGTTGTTGACACCAAGACTGCTGAATTATTAAATCAACAGTGGAAATTGTATTAATATATAAAAATATTGGCTTACTTTAACAAACCTTATAATTTTCAAAACTTTTTATTATGATTATTATTGTTGTTATTGTTATTGTTGTTATTATTATTATTATCATCATCATCATAATTATCTTCCACGTTTTGAAGGACTTACTCATTTTTGCCTGACAGAAAACTTTCTATAATACATATGGCTGTCTGTGTGGGTTTGCAGAATCTAGAGGAATCCCCTTGGAGAGGAAGCCAAGGCCAGTTGAGCAACAATGTCTACTATTTTCACAGCTAGGTCCTTCAAATTAGCTTCCTACATAAAATTAACCTTGTTTTAGATTTTTAAGTGGCTTTTAAGGACCCTTTGTACATATTTAGGTATTTGACTTCAGGCATTTGCTTTTTTAAATGTTGACCACTACTTCTAATCTGGAACATAAGAAATGTTTGAATTTTAAAATGCAAACTTTGGATAAGTTGAATGTTTCATACATCCCTGTCAGTGCAGTTTTTATTTTAAACTGGCAGTTACTGGCATAAACAGCACTTAAATTTTGATAGTAAATGAACCTAAGAATATGGATTTGTCAACTTCAGCTCCCAAAACACTACTGTAAAATATTTATTTTTAGACCTAGCTGCCTGCATGAAATTTCCAGTCAAACAAAAACAACAGAGAATAAAAATTGAAAAACCTATGGTTGAGGTAATATTTTAGCAAAGTATACCAATGGACATGGTATGGTACTGTTGATGTAATTAGTCTATCAAGCTACAGATGAAATAAAGGTCAAATTTTGATGTAGAATCTAGTGAGTTTGTACCGCACCTTATCTTATGCCATATATAAAGCCTAGGAAAACGTATGTAAGATCTGAAGGCTATGCATCTCTCTCAACAGGAACAAGCTTCTAGTAGAGACAAAAACCAGAAAATTCAGTCACCTCTAGCAGGCCTTCCACTCATGTAAATCTTATGTCACAGTGAGTGTGATTGTTAAAACAATAAAATTCCTCCCTCTTCAGACTCCACATAGAAACACAGAACTCAGTTTTGATACATGGTGGGACACAGATACAGTCAATGAAAAATTAAGAGTAAGACAATAAAGGATAAATCCCTGTGTCATATTTTACTTCAAAAATAGGGGTAGGCTGCAAAAGAGGTAATTTTTGCTATTAAAATCTTGCAAGTTAAAAAAAAAAAAATGAAAGCAATACTTCGAAAAGAAACCCCACTGCCCTTTTTTTTGCTAATTCTGGTAGACAAAGAAAGTAAATATTGGCTTTTGAATATTTTACTTTACACAAGGTATTTATGCTAAAATTTGTGTCCATCTTGTTAAGCATGTGATGTCTACCTAGTTCAAGGGTCGTGACATTTGAGTTTGAGAGACAATTTTACTTTAATGAGAAAGAGATCAGAAAAGAGTAGAACTCCGAATATTAATCCTATTTACATGTACAATGAGGACTTCATTTTCGCTCATTCTATGAATAAGAATGTCTGAACAAACAATACCATTTAAGAACTGTGGCACCATTTTTAGTGATCCCACACAATAGCTGATTTCTCAGAGAAAATCACAGCTTTTCCTCAAACACTGTGCTTGCTCTATTTAGGAACTGTGAGGCCTGGGATGAGGGCAGGCAGAGCTTACAGAAACCTCGTGGGCTGCCTCAAACCTGCTTTTACCTCAGTTGTTGCCATGGAGCTTTGGAGAGTTTGGCAATTCAGGACAATCACTGGATCTCAGATTCACTTTCCATTTTCATGTTTTTCAAAGAGGATCTTGTTAACACTTGCTGAGAAGGATTTCTTTCCACAAACTTTACAGTCCATAATAACACTGTCAACCACAGCCTTAACATTTTTGGAAGGGATGCTGTGTAGACTTGAGGGCATCTAAACTTATCCAGAGAAGTCAAACACCCCAAGGAGTTTGGAAAATGCATAATTTCTAAGGATGCAGATGTGAATTAGGTTTACACCTGTTGAGCTAAAGATTAAAACATTGCTTGGCAGTGCTGAAAACAATGGTCAGACTACACCACAGGATGCAGACATGGTTTAGATTATATTTAGCAGTCCACACATGTCTTTGTCTCTCAGACCATGAGGCTGGCAACATAACCACAGTGCAAGTTTCAGAGCTCCTCCCTTCTCCCTGCTGTATCTACAGCTGGAGTTTTGGTTATCGTCAATTCCCATCCTGAATCTAGACTGTCTCTTCCTGCCCATCTGATCTTGATAATACTGGTCTTCACAACACTCCTGACTGGATGTCGCCCTGAGAATTAGACCTTCTGATCTTGTTTTCATAGTCTCTAGCCACTTTCCCAGGAAAGTAACTATAAACACAAATGTTTATATATTCCATTAAAGAAATGTCTTTTGATGGACGTTTCTCATGAGCAGTGCAGTTGGGAAGGTGGTAACCTAACTATCCTATCCCTGGTCACTGTTGAGAATCTATAAACACTGAAACTACAGAATACATTGCACTCCTTTTCCTATCACACATTGAGCTGTATCTGTGTGAATCATTTCGTGTCCAACAATGACAACTGGACACTAGGATGCTGCCGCAATAAAGTGGGAAATCCGCATCTTTCTACTTCTCTAGTTACTGCACTCTGAAGCAAGATTGATAATCTTTGTTAAAATAAATGAAGTTACAGTTTTCCCACAATTTTATGAAAGTCATAGCATTGACCTTGAATAAAGCAGAATTTGGGGAAAGAGGTCTTAGAATGAGTAACCTACCTGGTGTATGCCAGCTGTTAACAGGATTGTACCATGTTCTTACTGCTGTTCCCTGCTGCTGGTATGTCAGTATATATTCCTGATATACAGATGTTGTGAAGGTGAGGGAGAAATTATGGGAGGCTCCTTGCTCAAGGGTTATCCATCAAAAAACTGAGCATCTCTGCCTGCAGATGCACAGAAACTCCACACAACATGCTGGCAGTACACTCATGTATCTGAAGTCAGATTAAAACAGTTTAACTTCTGTTCGTCCCTCCAGCACACAGACTCACAACCTCCTTGAATCTGTCTGAAACTGAGGGTGAGCTTCTGATGTTTAGTCATAGTGCTGTAACCCCAAAGCAATGCCTTGAGGGAGACCTGACAAGGGGTTCACTGAATCATGTTTCCCCGTGTTTCTGTACAGCCTTCAAATGCTCTGTGACATGTACGGTGCTGAGCAACATTTCTTTTTTTCTTTTACACTGAAGTGATCAGAAATGTGAATGTCAGAGTGTAAACACTTGCTAGTGGTTTCATCTAAGTGTGATTTTCCACAGGTCTCATGATGGTGATTCATGCAGTGCTCACACAGGTCCTCAAGTGCCAGCAGTCTGGGAAAAGTGTCTTTAGCAATTACACTCTTTAGTCCAGATCACATCATCTCTAGCTGTCAAGATGGTGACACTACTTGGTCTTGATAAAGGCACTTGCAGCAGGTGGAGGCCTACACTAGTTGTGTTTACTTCCCTGTCAAAAACATTTTATATCTAGTAGCATATGCAATTAAAAGGTGAAATGTTTGGTTTTTTTTCAGTTTTGTTACATGTTCCACAGATTTGAATGCAGTATTTCTGTTCATGCATATGCTTATTGTTGCTAGGATTTACAATGTAACATGACTAGCTTTTTAATGCCTTTTGAGATGATCTGAATCTAATCAGCATGTTCAAATGCCCTTGTTTCATGCCATGCAAGTTCTAGGGAAAGTAAATTGTGCCTCACATTCATTGTCAAAAAGGCTTTTTAATGGTAAGAGAGAGTGTCTCAGAATTGATTCTCTTAGAGAGGTACATGGTAGATTCTGCTTACTCTGAAGTATCCTAAGCTCTAATGAGATTTTCAGAGATAAAAAGAAGGGATCTCCAAGCTATGCCGTATGTTTGGTGGTACTGGCTCCAGTCCAGAGATGAGAGTTGTCCTTATGGGTGTTTTCATTCTCTTCCAGCCTATCACTGCTTTTTGCATTGGTGAGTATTCCTGCCAATGGTTCGAACCCTAACAAAAGAAAGCTTTTGAATTCATGATCTTGGATATTGCTTGAGAGTGAATATGTAGCAATAAAATGCATCACATAAAAACTGGGTGTCATCTTTATTACCCTGTAACGTTCATTCTCAAAATTAGGATTCCCAAGAAAAAGAACTCTGATCAGAGAATTTACTGCTAGAGCTAGGAGGAGCACTTAAAAGTTCAAGTTCCTGTTTTCCCATTTTCTGCTACTACTCCAGGTAGGCAGCTTTGCTTCTTTATCTGAGAAAAAATGGCAGGAAGGAAGGAAGGCACTAATGAAACATTTATATACCACCAATGCAAAAGTCTAGAATTAAATATTGAAAGGCCTATTCATATTACAATCTGCATTCAGGATTGGCACTAATTGGCAATACTGTTGGCAGTCTCAACGGGGAGGGCAAGAACTGAGTAAGCATGGAGGCTTATTCATCCAAAGAAGTGGTTCTTCCAGGTCAGGTTTAATGCACATTTACTATGCAGAAAGGGAAGCACAGTGCTGTTGCTGCTGATAGTTCAATTGTCTTATTTGGAGAGCCTCACATTTGCCAGATCAGTCAGTTTTGTCTAGGGATTTTCTCAGGTGCTAACCCCATTGTCTGTGTATTTTAAAAACTGTTTCTTACCAGAGGTAGACTTCTGCCTAAATATTCAGAATCAAAGAGGAAGAAGAATATTCTAAGCACTATAAAAAAGGATTTGATGCAACATTGCCTAGTTCAAAAAGCCAATGATTTGAATACAACTGATGTCATGGAACTGATACAGTAGCTACTATAAAGACCTCCTTTTTGTATTTTATTCATTAAAGCTATATGAGACAGATGCTTGACCTGCTGAAACATTTGTCCCACCTTTAAAAATTTTTTAATGAGCTTCACAGTCTTTCTCTCTGACTTCTCTGGTTTATTCAATACACTGCTGTGAAGTTTACTTTTTTTGCCTGTCATTTTTACAGTGTACCTGCTCCTTTGATTCCCTGCTATCATTTCTTGGTCGAGATCCTGATCTTTAGCTTGAAGGGCCAGTTACAAAGCCAATCATCATCTTCTTATTTGTCTTTTCATCCTGTCTCATTTACAGCTATTATCTGCTGACAATTTGTTTTCTATACCTCTTCATGCCTTTCTCCAGTGTTTCCCCTATACCTTGACATCTTGTGCCAAACTTGTCAATAAATCTGTTAGTCATTTTTCCACTCCTTCAACACCACACCGAGTGTCAGAATTTCCCAAGCATTAACAAATGGTTTAATATAATATATTACATTATAAACAGGGAGTTTTGAGATACACTTTATTTCTTTTCCTGTATGTTTTCAGTTAACTGACATGAGAAAGTGAATAGTGCACATCCTGAACAGCTGTAACTGCACACAGCGGGTGACTGCAGTGTGTACTGGGGGGAGGACAGAAAGAAAATATTGAGCAAACCAGGGACTGGATGCCTGAAAATGTACTGGCGGAAAAAAGTGTGTAAATGAGTAAATGTATCCAAAACTGAGCCAGCCACCTGTAATAGCTCACATCAGACCACTCATCAGACCAATCATATCGCACCCTTATCTCCATACTCTCCACCAAACGAGTCCAATGCATGACAGAAAGTGCTCAAAGCTTATTAAATATGGACTTCTCAACAAATGTTTTCAAAATTAGCTTCTCAAGCCATTCTCAAACCAGATATTCAGTGTTTTGCTACAAAATACCTCACTGATTTGTGATGGGGAAGTGCAAGCAACAGTGCTTTTCCCAGGATGGAAAATGATGTAAGCTTCTATCTTTGCTGCTTTTAGCTTTAGCTCCCTTTTAGCTACTATAGGCAACATAGCATCCCTTTTCTGTTCATGTAAGATATGTTAGCAGAACATGTGATCTGACATAGTCTAGAGGCCAGAGCAGAACAATACTGTCACTTGTCTTCTCTTAACTCTGGGGTGATAAAATAAATTTTGAGTGTCTTCTTAGATTTCAATTTATGGCATAAATTAGAACAGCTCAGTGACTACTCTAATGTATTCCTTGCTGCCCCCAGATTACAGGGGCTGTTCTGGCAGCTGATAATAACTGAAGTGTAGAAGTGCTTTGGCTAAGCTCTATTTTTTCCAGTCTCATCTCTGGCAGCAAGAGAAAGAAGTGACAGAGACCTGCAGCGTTGCTTTTCACCACCTGGCAATTTTCTTATACATTGTGAAGAATAGGTAGGAAATTAAGCAAGTTGTTCTGCTATGAGAATGACACCTAACCAGAGACAGATTCTGACAGAAAAAGGTTTAGCTTTAAAATCAAGGACTCAAGAAATATGAGTAAGTCCAGGTTTTGGAGATAGAACAACTTATGTGCAGAACACGGAGTACCAAGGAGGAACTCTTTTAACTGGCTAGTTAAAATTATTAGGGTTAGGTTTGGAGTAGTATATGTGTGTAATTTATTTAGTCAAAACCAGTTTTTGCCCATGTGCCTGTATCTTGTATTTCCTTATCATAAATGTTGGCACAGACAAATTTTTGGGTCAAATTATATCCCTAGTATTCCACAACAAATTAACATTTAAAGGTCTGATCTAAATACTGATAAACAAATCTCAAAAACTAATCAGCATTGTAACAGCCAAATATCCAGCACCAAAACCTTGCTGTAAACAGGGAAGGACTGAGATTTGGAGAATTTTGTATCACTGTTTTTCCATCCAGTAACAATCTGATGACCTATATAGTAATAGTAATAGTAATAAATAGTAATAATAGTAGTAGATTTTTAAAAATTCATTTACTATCTGGGCATACTGGATAAATTGATCAAATTAGAAATCTGAAAAAGCAGAAGCATTCTGCTTCCTATTTTCATCAACTATGTACTGTGTTAATTAGAGCACATCAATAACTAGTCTGTGCTCACATTTCTCTTTCTGTGAAATGGAGAAGATAACCATTCTGTAGTGATGCTGTGGGACTTTCTTAATTACAAAAGCTCTTAGTCTGTTTTGATTTCACAATTGGATTAATCTGGGGTCCAGACATAATCAAATAAGGTCCTGGTATATACTTGTATATATTTGTATATAGTATTAGCACGTTAGATGAAGACTTACATTCTCGGGAAGGAAAGAAAGGAAATTTTTTTCAAAATAATACTTAAACAATATTAAAAATATTAACGACAGGATAATAATAACGACAGGATGACAGGGTTTAAAAGCCATTTAGGTCCTAGAAGATGGAAGAGTTGTCCAGGAAGAGCTGCAAAAGCTTTCACGTGCCTAACTTTTTGTCATGTGCTTTGGTTTCAATGACTGAAAGCTTGGTGACAAATCCCAATATCGATGACCGTTCCAAAGTCAAACACTCAAAGGGACTTTCGTTTGCTGCAAAATCATAACGAGGCGTCTGTAGCTTTCTGCAAAATGGTACGAAGACGGCAAATTTGCTGCCGTAAACTGCCGGTAGCTCCGTTTTAGAGGAAGCGAGGGGCGCAGAAAACCCTTACATAATGTAGAATAGCTGCTCTTACTTAAACCCGTGACATCGCCCGGGAGCGGAGCGTGGCTTGCTGTGCCCACGCCGAGTCGATCCCGTCAGATCGGGCTCTGGCGGACCCCGCTGCCCTCTCCGCACCGGGCGGCGGGACCTGATTGTCAGGGCACGGCCAGCCGCGGGACGTCGCGCTTTTCCCCCCTACCTCCTGCCTTCTTCCGCTGCGGGGAGCTGCCCCGGCCCCGCTACCTGCCGCCCTCCCGCCGCTCCGCGGTTCCGGGCCCGCCCCCCGCGCCACAGGCTCCGCCCGGCCCGGCCCGGCCCGCCCCGCCCGCCCGCAGGCGCCGCCCGCCGCCCGGAGCGCGGTGCCTGGCCCGGCCCGGCCCGGGAGCGCCGCTGCCGCTCCCGCGCTGCGCTCTGCGGGGCGGGGGAGCGTGGCTGCCGGCGGCGGGGCTCTGAGCCCCCGGCCATGGCGGAGAAAGTTTCGGCGGCGTCGGAGCGGGCGCGGGGCGCCGGCCACGTCGGCTCCTCTTGCTCCGGCTCCTCCTCCGGCTCGGAAACTCTCTCCGAGGAGGGAGAGCCCGGCGGCGGCGGGGCGGCGACGGCCCCCGGCGGGGCGACGGCTTTGCCGGAGCTGGCGATCCCCGGCGGGCGGGCAGAGGACGACGCCTCGCTGGAGGAGCGGGATGAGGAGGTGCGCGGGGCCGGGGCGGCGGCGGCTGCTTCTCCGCCCCTGCGCTCCGGGAGCCCCTGCGCGGCGCCGCCGTCCCGGGCTGCGAGGCGGAGGTGACCCCGCGGCGGGGAGCGGCTTCGTGCCCACCTGGGGACAGCCCCTTGGCGTCTGCTAAACCCGAGACGGTCTTCTTTCTGCTCTGCCGGCCATAGCCCTCTGGATGCCGATAATTGAGAGTTGGGGGTTTTTGTTTAGAGAGGGATTTTTTGTTTTAGGAAAGCTTGTTTGTGGTGTTTTCGGTTTTTTTAGGTCCCCCCTCCCCTCCCCCGAGCGTGTCACCTTTGGAAAGCGTTGCTCCAAAGCAAACTCTTGAATGCCAGAAGGAAGTGATGGGCAAGCCCCCACACTACAGTAATCTTCTGGTGAGAGCTTATGACAGGCTGTGGATCATGGAGGAGCTCTGTGGGTGATAGATCCATAGCGTGACACGCACATAGGCGCGTTGTTCCCTTTCCTCCCCTGATCTAGCTACATTACCTTCTAACGGCACTCTTAAGACAAAACAACCACCCCACAATGTTACAGTAAAACAAAATCCTTTTTGGGTCTTGAGATGGATTTTTAAAAATTATTTTATTTATTTCTTGTTGCATGATTCACACTCCTTAAATCTATTTCAAGCCACGACCCCAACCCAAGTGCATTTTTCTGACTGTTGGTTTACTTTGCTCCGGTGTATCATCTCTTGTGTGCCTTACTTACGGTCTTTTGTTGTGGTCAACTTTTTGCTTTGCTCTTAGATGGTGTTTCTTTATTCTGTGCCTTTATGCATCTGGATGTGCAAAGGTTTTTTGAGAAACCTTGCATTTTTACAGGAATATCTGTTAAGCTGGTTGAAGTTATTTTCAACTAGTTGAGCTGTGGTTGTCAGGAATGTTTCACTCTGCAGTAATGGCTTTTTATGTAGCTCCTGTTTTTCCTCTTTTCCCCTTGCATCCTGTTAAATTGATACAACTGTAGAACAGCACAATGAATTTTTTTTTCCTTAAATACTCAAACTCAGACCAGGTTCCTTGCTTCTTTCAACTGCATGAGACCCCAAATAGTGGAATGTATTTGCAAAAAAAATGCATTTATGATAGGAGTAGAATGAATGTGGATATATTCACATTTTTTTCAAAAAAACATATATAGATGTGAACTTGCTTTTTTCACTGAACTGAGTAGGATCTCCGTAGCTGCTGTTAGCATGGAGCACACTGCTAGTTGATTAAGATACCCTGCTTCTCGGCAGGAATGGTACATTGGGCTTGGGGCTATGCTTACCACAATTATGTGGTGTCTAGATGGTTTAGTGCTTAGTTGGTAAGCCTGCATAATACCGTGTAGAAATATACAAAGTCTGTCTGTTCAGTTAGCTGAACTCAGAGCTGCTGGCAGACTAGTGAATTTCTGGTAAAGGCTTGTTATTTCTGTGTGAGCTTTGGAGATAAATTACAAGCATCTTTTGAGTTGACAGTATAGAGAAGGTAAGCCCAAAAATAAACTCAACATTGCGATCATGGAATTTTGAAATTCTTTAAGGGCAATCCGATATCTCGCCTTCAGCTAGTAGTGCTAGAACATAGCAGCATAAACTCAAGTTAGTGTTGTGGGAGAGTTTGCTTAGAATATGCAGCCTTATTCTCTTCCCTTTATTCCCCCCAGCTAGATTCTTTTATTACCTGGGACTAGGCTTTTTTTTGTGCTTTGATTTTTCCCATCTTTCCATTTTGGTGTAGTCAGTGTTTGCAGCTTAATTTCTGCCTACCTGCAGAATCACCTGGAAAATCCACCTGTATAATACCTTTTTCTTTTTGTGCAAGGACACCACAGTGCATTAAAGTGTGGGGGTTAATTTAAAACTGAGAGAACATCTATTCAAATGGAAATCCCTAAGGACAGTGGAATAAAGCAAGCCTGAGGTCCAAGATGTACATACAGATGATTTCAGGCTTTCTTTATGTGGCATCTGCTGAAGGTATCCCATTGAGAAAAGTGCTTGAAGATACTGTTCACAATGACATCTTATTTAATTACTGTCAAATAATGAAAATTTTGATGTTTTCTGTGATTTTCTGTTACTGAGTTATTTTAGTTATATGGATCCCCAGTGTTTGATCCTGTGCTTGCAGGTTTCATTTCTCCTCTTGTCCTGTCCTTGTTCCCGTTGCCAACGTAGCAGAATTGAATCTGTTGTCACAGCTGTTCACTATCCTTCAGACAGCAGTGGAACAGATTGTCCTGCTACCTCTATTTCTACCTTAGTTGTCAGTAAATTCTTCTAAGTCATGACATAAAATTTCCAAATTAAATAAATGGATAGTTAGAAAACATGTAGATTTTCCCATACACATTACCATTTCATGTGGTATTTCAGTAGAACTATTTTTTCTTCTGTGATGTTGACAACTTGAACCTTGTCTGCTCCTGGATTTCTTTAGACTAAACAGGCCCACTATCTTTCATCTTCCCGTGTAGAATGTGTTTCCAGACATCTGATCATTTTCATTGCTGTCCTGTGTACTCATTCCAGCTGGTCACATCTGTCTTGAAGCACGATGTCAAAAAAACAGGATGTCATACTCAGATTTATACCTTGCCAGATCTGCTAGAACAGAGAGATTATTTCAGAGGTCTCTCAAGCACTGTTGTTTTTTACGTAGCCCAGATGGCTAATTTGTAGTTTGTGGTCCATTGTGAGTTTTATGTCTTTTCCTGAAGAATGATATGAACATTTCTACACTACAAAAAAGTGGTTCATCTCCCCATGTCAGCTTAATGCTGCTATCTAGAGTAGGTAAGCTTCTTTAATGTTCAGAAATTAGACTCTGGAACTGAAAGCATAATAACTTCTGAGCATCATGTCTGAAAGAGCTAAGTCCTGGAAGAAAACAGGGGAGGAAGAGATGGGAAGAGATGCTACATAACTTTTTTTTTTCCTTCTCTGTTTTCATTACTTCATCCTACAGTTGCATAAACTTCACTTAAAAAAAAAAAAAAACAAAAACCAAAATAACAAAACCCACAAAAAACCTGAAGAAAAACAATCTCTCATTTCACTTAAGCAAGAACAAATAATGGTTTACAAGATTACAGTCATCAGTTTCTGAAGTGTTTTTGATGTCTTACTTTGAGATCTTAGACACGTGAGAATTAAATAAGGGTTTAACACAAACATCTGAGAGGTGCTTTGCTTTTGGAACATATGTGCTGTGGATAGCAAGCATATAAACACAAATGAATTTAAGCAGTTTATTTGCCTGTGCTCTTCTGAGGTGAGTGGCTAACTGCTGACGACAGGCAGGATGGGATTGCACGGTGGAGGGCACTCAAGGAGAATACTGCATAGATAATGGATCACTGCATTTCCCAATGCCTTGTGGTTGTTTAGTTCTTTTAGTTTTTCCATATTCTCTTCAGAACTCTCTTTGCTGGAGTCTTTTCCAGACTATCAAGAGAGGAATTGAGGCTGGGCAACCGTATGTTTTCTGTTGTAATCTGTCTGCTTCTGCTCTCTTGAGTAGTTAGTCAGTACTGGACTGGCATTGTGGGAACAGGCATAAATGCAAGAAACCCCAGTATTTTCCTCATTTTCCTTTCTGCTGTGTTTTTGTCTTCTCTGCACTGGTTTTCCTTTTGGCAAAGATGTGACTGTGAGCAGGAAACATGGTTTATGAAATTTATAGATGCAAATGGTGCCAAGTGTCATTGCCTGCAGTAGTTTCTATCATTCAAAATGTTTTACAGTCTTTCAGCATAGGATATCCTTTTTTTGATGGTGGCTTTCAAATCTTAAGCAAGTGTTTTATAGGGGAGGTGAAAGCTCACTTGGTTTAACCTTGTTTCTTAAAAGAAGAATGAAGGCAAGATATGGATTCCTTTCTTACAGCAGTATTCTCAAGGATGTGAAGGTTAAATTGTGTGTCTTGTAGTTGTCTGTCTTTTCCATCACCTTTCTATAAACCTTGTCACAGTAACTACACATTGCTTGCCAAAGTAGAGTAACAAACCAGGAAGGATCAGAATTCTTTCAGAATTATACTTTGCCATGTAACACAGCTGTCTGAAATGTATCCAGAAGCTTCTGAACCTGCCAATGTCTTCTGAATTACTATAGGGATTTATCTTCATTATTATAGAGGCTTAAAAAAACCCTCTTAAAACCTAAATGAATGGTTATTCACAAAAAATAGGGGGAGGGAGGGAAATATGGTATTTTGTTCTCAAATAATTCCAGTTCTTGCTCTGTAATTTCAATGTTTGTCACTGAAGTGACTATATGAGTTTATAAGAATTAAGATGAGCAACATGACAAGATAATATTTCTCATGAAGTGTCCACTGAACTTTGAAGTTGATTGTTGACATTTTCTCCTACTATCTATTTAGTGTGCATTGTACATTAAAAAGATACCTCTGCACAGAGTGAGTACAAAACCTCTTTCCGTTGTGGCTAACTCTTCTCTTGAATCTGCCTTCTTGCTGTTCATGTTGCAATCTGTTGCAGCTTCATGAGGACTATATGGTGAGCATTAATTACTAGGAAGCTAAGATTTTGTCATTAGAGTATTCATAGCAAGGTGAGGAATGTGGTAAAGATGTATTGTGCTAGAAACTCTT
Organism: Parus major; assembly: GCF_001522545.3. Taxonomy (NCBI): domain Eukaryota; kingdom Metazoa; phylum Chordata; class Aves; order Passeriformes; family Paridae; genus Parus; species Parus major. Next base: position 20,699,301 of record NC_031799.1, read on the forward strand.
TCACACGTTCATCTTTTAGCATATTCCCACTGGGAAGGTACAGTCCCTTCAGCGTTACAGATGGTGTACCAGATCTTCACCCCAACAAAACTGTGGTGCAGTTTGAGAGAGGGGTGGAAGTCAAAATACTTTAGGGTAAAAGAAGCAGAGTGTGAAGTGATGGCAATGTTTACATATGCATCTATGTGTAACGGAGGTGGTGATAGTTCTGGCAAGATGTCACTGTGACCTAGCTAGAAGTAGTGTTTTTGTTACCTCTTTCCCTTCCTGCTTCTCCTGCTGCAGAAGTAACCTGGGACATTAACAGACTGTGTGGGATATACCATAGATTTTTCCCTCTAATTGTTTCAGGCTTTCTTGTCTCTTAACAGTGATGGATCCTTCCCTGTTATAGCATACCTGAATGATAAAGCTAGCTAAAGATGAATAGCCTAATTGCTAGAGTGTGATCTTTAGTTAATGCTAGAGAATAGTAATGCCAACAAAAATGTATTCTTCTCAGGGTTAAAATTATTGTGGTGAGATGAGCAGCACTCATCTAGTCCAGAGCAGCTGCAAAACTGTTACTGTGTCATGTCAGTCAGGCATGGTAAACTTGTGAAAAGTTACCTATAAAGTGAAATGTTTTAGAATTTAAGTGAGTAGGGCTGTCTCGAGAGTCATGTAAAAGACTTAATTGGTTTGATTTTAGAATTAAAAAAATGTATGTTTGTCTACTACTTTAAATCTTTCCTGTGCAGGATAGGCCTTTAAAAGTGAGTGCTGCTACATACTCCTATAACTCAAGAAGTCTTCTGGGGCATGGAGAGACACATGGTTGAGGGCTGAATCTAGAATAGCCATGTGCTGCTGCTTGATGTTTGAGAATATCTGTATAGTAGTAATGTTTGCAGCTGTCTGGAACTTCTTCTCAAGAATCTGGTAGGTATAAATAAGGCTATAACCAGAACATCTATCTTTCTTCTCACTTGGAGTAAGTGAGAATTGAAGAAGCAGAATCATACATTGAGTTGCATATCTGATTTTTTTGTGCCAGAACTATTTATATACTTTAAATTCTTCTGGAAAGAGATGGGTGGACAACTGATAATTAATCTTCAAAATCTGAATGGTTTGCAAAAATGGTTGAGAAGCCCTTTTGCACCCTTTAGATTTTTCACACTGGTGGACATAGTCCTGAGTCTAATCTTCAGTATCCCTTAGTGTCTATAGGTCCAGCTGTGAAGCCCAATGTAAAGAAATGTCTGTTTTGAAAGCTGCAGCTCTGTGGAAGTAGTGCAGCCTGAGTCCAGTGTAGTCTGCTGCCTTTGACAGTGTGTTGGCTAGATATAAGCTGCTTTGAACTAAATGTTCGTAAACAAGGTGTGTTACGCTTGTACTATGAGGAAGCTCTGTACGATGGGGCTGCTTTGCTAGCAGTAACAGCTTGTGTAAAGTTGAGCTGGTAGAAGGGAATAAGAGAGTCCAAAGTCTTGAGGCATAAAATAAAAGCATGGCCAGGCACAGTGTAAATGAGGAATTTTTGAGCTAGGAAGCTTGCAGCTAGCTAGCCTTCTTCTGCAACAATTTGTGCAATGGGGTAGCTTGTCTCTTGGTTTTGTCATAAATTATATGCTCTGTCCCCCATTCTCAAAGCACAACTGTACTTAAAGACTGTAGTACTGAGGCAATAATACATCTCAAATACTTGGTTTCTGATACTACTGTTTTTGTTACTACCTAGAGCTGGCAAACAGTAACTAGCAATGCTTTTCTGTACAAGGCATAAAAAAAATATTTACCCTTCCTTTAGAGCAAAAATCTGAAATGCAGAATTGGGAAATTTAGGAAGAAGGGGCACAAAGATTCTGAAAATAATAGTAATGAGAAATGAGTCCCCAGAGTTTTCTATTGAATCTTCCTTCAGTAAAATTGCTCTGACACCAAGCTGGAGGTTTTCTCTTATATCCATTATGACAGAGCATATGCCTTCTTAATAAGAACTTCAGTAATGCAGGGTCTGCCTGTTCTACTGGGTTGGGACCTGAACTGCTCAGGCATTGTCTTTAGAGAAATACCAGTCTTAGCAGCTTGTTTAACAGGGAAAGAGCAAGGGAGGAAGAAAATTTTTGTTTTGTTGCTAGTTTTGTTTTTGGTTGTTTTTTTGTTGTGCACAGCAGTGTTCTAGCTTATGTTGGGAGCTTCTTAATGTTACAGTATCACCAGCAGTACTGTGCTGTTGCTAAGCTCCTTTAAAAACAGTGATGTGGGCTTGAAATACTCTGCAGTCTAAAACACAAAAGGTCCTACTGCCCAATTTAATAATTTGTCGCTTCAGCCTTCATATTTGTCAGGTTTTTTTCAGTTCTTCTCTTGCAGCTGTGGCTTTTAAAATTATGTTTGAAACTTTATAATAGTTGAGTGGTATTGGGTTTTAAGCTATATGACTTGTGGGAGACTGGTGCCTAAAGTCATAAAATGCTGGTAGCTCTTATTTTGTGATAAAGTGGAAGCAAAAAATTGAGGACAAGCTAGCTGAAAAGGTGAGAAACATAGGGTGTGGTGGCAAATGAGCTGTGCTTTGAAATCAAGCCAGGAACCTATTTTAGCTTTTGGTTTACTGAGCTAAGTAAGGTTGTTTGTTTGTTTTTTTTCCTACCAGAAAGGGGTGTCCTCATCAAACTTTCAATCTAAAAGACCTGTCTGGCTCTAGCCAAGGAACAGTGGGATGAATGCCTTGCCCTCCTGTACAAATGTAACTAAGCTGATGAACTTGCACTGTTCAGAAGTGAGCTACAAGTACCTCAAGGGTTAAAACATAAATACACAGCAGTATAAACAGCCTGATTGCCCTTGCCACAGGATTCTTTACTGAGCAACTTAAATTTCAGGCGGGAACCAGGGATTAATTTTTTCTTAACAGATAACATACATAGTCTTGAACTAGAAAAAGAGAAATTTTTTTTTTTTTGCCTTTCTGATCAAACAGCTCTGGAAGTGGCTTTCAGGAGAAGCAAAAAATAACCCATCCACAAAAGAAGCTACGAGAAACCTGTTCCAGAATTTCTGTGTGTGAAAGTAATTGATTTTAGGATGGGAGCTTCCATAGCCAAGAGAGATTCACTGTTGCCTGACAGAGAAGCTTCTGTATTAGATACATTTTGCAGAGTTTTATTTAAACAACTGTGTTTATCTCAATATATCCTTTTAATAATAATACAGTAATTTAATATTATACAACAATTTAATATTAATATATTCTTAATTTTTCAGGGGCGGTGCTTCTCTACCAAGTCTGTTGTGAGGCCACGCTGCCATGCTGGTGGGACTGTATAATTAATTGCACTTGGATTATTAATGATTCCATTGTTTTTAATAGCTTTGCAGTCCTGAGGAAGAGAGCTGTAGGTGAATGAAGCAGATGAGCTGCTGCACTAAACTGCTAATTTGATTTTCATTGTTACCTCAGGAAACTTTCACTAGAACATAATAACGCTGTAGCTATGGCTCAGTGGGTGCTTTCATTGTAAACCTGTTATTCGGGCCATATAACAAAAATGCCTCAGATGACTTTCATACTGTGTTTTTGGTTTTGTGCCCAGTACATGGCAGGGAAGGGCAGAGCGAATTGTACCTAATGTATTTTTTTCCAGGCTAGCTAGCAGAATTGATTGTTTACCAAAGGTCACAGGGAAATCCTTAAGCTCAACTGGGTCTTCATAGCTTTAATGTAAAGCTTCTGAGTGAGTTTTTACTTGTTATCAGGACTTTCTTCCCCCTTTCCATTTGTTCAGATATTGCTCATGTTAACACATTACCCAATGGGAGGACACACTCCAAAGGTGAAGATGTTAATCCACTGATTTCCTTGGAACAGCTCTGCAGCAAGCAGAGTACTGCACTTTGAATTGGCTGTATGTACATTCAAAAAATGTAGTTCTAAGTTACAGCTGAAGCAGCAAGGAGATGACCTTGGGCATATCACTTATTTGCCATTGCAAAGCAGTGACCGTCATTGTCTTGCTTGAGTTTCTTTTAGTTCGTGAGTTTACTGAACCACAAACCATGTATTGGAGTTATGGTGTGGATTCAGGGTTGCTGAGTTCTGCTGAGAGGATGTAAACATACTGAGTATGTGTTAAGGTAGTTGTGTGGAGCAGCAAAAGATGTGTTGATGTAGTAGTTAGGGACCAGTTTAGTGGTGCACTTGGCAGACTGGGTTAGTGGCCTTGATGATCCTTTCCAACTTCAGTGATTCTAAGGTTCTAGGAAAGAAATCATGAATTAGAGAATATTCCTACTGTTTATAATAGTATCACTGGGCTGAGTATTATCTTCCCTCCTGGCAACTGTTTCTGTGGTCTCCCCTGGTTTGCTTCCACCCAAACTCAGCCTGCATATTTTTAAGTTCTTGTCAGAGGTAATAACTAGTGGCTGAAAACTGAGGCAGCTGAAACTTGGAGGGTTACATTCAGACAGCAGTGGTCCTACAGTTAGAACAAAGATTTTAGAGGAGGAGGCGAGAGATTCAGTTAAGTGATAATGAGGTACACTAGGGGAAAACATTCTCCATGGCATTCAATAATTTTTATGCTTCTGATAATATTAGCATTATGTTAGAAGGACCATTGGACACTAATTGAAGGAAAAAAATACGTTAAAAATACTTAAAAACCTAAAGCCATACTATCAGGCACTTCAGGTGTAAGCTTATTTGAGGGTGAAGAAAAGCATATCTGAACTTGGGTATATTGGTAACCACTGAAAGGAGGGAGCTGCAAGTCCTGGTGTTACAGTCTGCATTACCTCACCTACATGCTGCCCAAGAGAGCAGCTGTGCCAGAAACTGGCATTATACCTTGTGCATAACAAAGGAATAGCTTCACACTTGCACATGCCCATCTAACTTACAAGCAGGTGGAAACAGGTTTTATAGCAGTGTCAGCTAAAGCACTTTCATTCCAGGTGTACTTTCCCAATAAGACACTCATAAGTAGTATGTTGTTTTGACATTAAATTAGGAAAAAGTAAATTGCAGAAACTGCAGATGACAAATGTAGATATATTGTTATAGATCTGTCAGTGAAAAACAAAGACAGAATTGGAATTAGCAAACTGAACATCTCTGAGGACCTGGGCTTTACTCCAGGGCAGTTTGGGAATGTTTTTCAAAGTATACATGTGCTAGTATCTCACCTATATATCGTTGCAGTTATTGAAATCTTCTTGCTGCTGTTATTAAAAACCAACTATTTTAATGCTCATGATCTTCTGATTAAATTAATGTCTTTCTTTTTATTCTTTCCTTTTTGGAAGTTTGTTGGTTGTGTTGCAGAAAAGTTGTTTTGACATTAAAACTTCATGTGTACAGCTTCTGGAAAAAGGATCCTACAGTTGTTTTACATGAAGATAGACTTTCTGCAGAAATCTTGTTCCTGTAAAACAAATGGGGAAACAGAACTGTACCTACCTAAGCAAGTACCACAAAGTAAGGGTAATGGGTTTGTGCTGTGAAATGTTGTTGAGGGCAGTACACATTGTATGTGTTTTAGGGAAATGACTTCAGATCAACACTAGTCTGATCTCATGCATTGCCAGTTGTACAGGAGCTTAGGTATGATTCCGGGTTTATTAAAGGGCAGTAGGATCCTTGCTGATTTGGGTATTGATGGTGCTGCCCCCAGATCAGCTACCTAAAGTTTGTGGTTGATCCCTGGCCAGGTTTTTCTAGTAAGTGTTGAGCTTTAGGCAGCAGTTGATGCATGAACTGTTTTTACTGGATAAGCTTAAGCTTAGTGTGTCTGCAAGAGCTGTAGTTGCAGCATCAGTGATACTGTAAACACAGTCATTTCAGTTGAAATTTCTAACTGGGTGTGGTGCTTTTCATTAGTCATGAATCCCTGTCTTCATTGGCTTTTGTTGAGGTAATGTGCTTTCATGAGAGAATTAATAGGTGGTTAGTGTGTCAGTCCTCACTGTTTAGGTTTGAATTTGGTAATCCACCTCCAAGAAGTCTTGACCATCTGAAGCTGTTTTTTCCATCTGCCTTAATTTTTTTGAAGAGGAACTTTCTTCCTATGTGTCTTTGGCAGTGTCTTCCCCATGATTAGGTATAGTTGGTTTTAAATAGATTTGCCTGTTTCCTAGGAGACAAAGCAATACACTCTACATGATTTTAATCCTTAAAGAGGTTATACATACATAAACAAACACAGAAAAGTACGTAGCATTCCCTATAGTTTAACTGGTATGGACGAACAGAATGACTTGATCTGTTTTCATTTCTGATGGTACTGCTAACCAGTACCATCAGAAATGAAAACACAGTTTGGTTTTGTTAACTGTGCAATGTCTCCATTTATTTGGACAGACCAAATCAAGCTAGTCAAGCTGCTTCAAAAAACCTTTTGGCAAAAGACATTTTCATAGCGAAAGATTGGTGTTTCCTCTAGATATAAAACTAAAGCCAAAGATTTAAGAACTCCCCTAAAACCACCCAGTTTTAATACATGTGTGTAGGAGACAGGTGGTCCTCAGTGGATTAATGATATTTACATACTTGATATAGAAATCTTCATACTTTCTTTACTAGTAGAGAGTGTATATTGACAAACATTGTATATAAAAATGTATGGTATGGCTGCATTGATTTCCTTTAGTGTTTGGACAGTTACGACTGTTTTCTTGCTGCAAAATTTCTATAAACATAATTATATACTTTAAAGATCTGAATAATATGAGCAAAAATATGTGTGTGGAAATTGACTTTGAAGGGTTTTTCTTCCTACAGATGTAGCAGTTAAAATAATTCTGGTGTCTGCATTTGCAGGAGACATAGAAGGCAGCCTTCTGAAGTGCTTTGAGTGGTGTAGTATACATTGGTGAAAGCTTCAGCACAGCTCCTAAGTGCTTGGACTTGCAGCACATCATTATACGTGACTAACCCCTGAAGCACTTGGAGAGCTTTTATAATAAGACTTCATCAAAAATGTCATTGTCTTGTTTACTTTATTGTACTCATCATGCATGCTCAGGTGTTCTTCCATGTTGGCTTTTAAGTCAAGTATTTTTTGTGGTTGTGGGCACGAAATAAAAGGTCATGTAAAATATCATGGGGCAGACTCAGTGTTGGATGAAGGCAACAAAGGTGAGTTGAGCCTTCATTGTTTGGCTCTCAGTTACACATAGATGTAATGGTGCTAATTTTGAGGCTTTTTAGTATCTGGCTGAAATTGTCAAAAGGACTCAAGGGCTCTTTTTCTCTCCGCTTTCCTGTCCTGTGCTATTAGTGACTGAAGGGTGTCTTTGCAGAGTTTGGTGTTGATGGCTGCAGACCCAGTTTGCTGGGAATGCCTATAAAGAAAAGTAAAAATCTCTTTTGCCTGGCAAAATGGTGAGCTGTCTGCCTTCCTTGGCTCTCTAAATCTGGAATACAGCTTTGGGGTTCATGAGCCCCTGTGTAAATCCATTATGTTCGGTGAGTTTCAGTGTCTTTTCTCAGAAAGTCCTCTTCAGGTGCTTTCCAAACTGCAGATGTACTGGGCACAGGTAGCCAGGTGCTGGCAGTGGAAGGCTGCAGGAGTGTCCTCTGAGGAGCCAGGCAAAAGTGTGAGGATGGAGTGGCAGAGCGGAATTATGTAGTGACTCTAGCACCCATTCCCAATCCCCTTCACTGCTTGTGAGGAAAGAGGTAGAGAAGTTGGAAAGGAAGAAGTGAAGTTGAGCTCTGAAAGAGCTTTTAATTAGTCTTTGTTTCTCATTAGCTGATTAATTTCCCCTGGGCCGAACCTGTTTTGCCTATCATAGTAATGGGCAAGAGATTTCTGTTTATGTCTTGAGTTATGAACTACTCCATCTTATTTTCTCCCTTGTGCTTTCTGAGAAGGAGAGTGAGAGAGTGGCTGGATGAGTTGGCTAGCCTGTGAAGGCCTTCATAGTCTGTTGCTTATGTGTATAGTGCATTTTAAAAGCTTTCTAAAAGTTTGAAAAGTGTTGTTACATACATCTAGGTAGGGGTAACTCCATGAACTTTCAGCTGACGCGGGCTGGCAGCTGACATCTGCTCAGTTTACAAGTAGATTTTTTTTTTCCTTTCCTGAATACAAGGTTTTACAGTTGAATGCATTTAATACTTCAGAAATCACGTTTGGAAACTGATGCTGGGCTCTTGGTTTCTCAGTTGGAAACTTATTTATCTCTAATGTACCTGGTGATCTGGCCATGTAATATTGTCCAAAATTAATTAAAAGTTGTAGTAATATTTGCATATCTTATGAATAATAAAGTAGAAACAAGGTGATGTCTTGTCTGAAGAGCAGTTGGAAGTGGCCATTGATGTTAGTTTCCAAATGGAACCAGTGCTGCCGACAAAGTTGTGTTATTGTTACTGTGTGTTAATATTTTATTTCCAATAGATACGCACTCGTATCACTGCTTCTTTAAGGAAGAGTTGTGCCTTATTTCTTTACGCAACAGCATTTTTAGAACATCATTTAGGCTACGTGTAAAGTGTTTCTCTAGTTTCTCTACCCACAAAGTCCCTGAATGTGTATAGGGAGGCGAGTACTGCTGTAGGCTGAGCTCTGTAGAGCTGACCATAGGTAGGTTCAGGTATGGAACTTGAACAGCTATCCCTGTAGCATTACAATGTATGTCTTCCAGTTGTCATCATGTAAGAAGAAAACTGTCATTTGAAACATTAGCTAAGTGTAAAGATTAATCCTGATACTGATTTCATAATACAGAGTGTTATATTTATGGGTTTGTTGTGTGAAACGGTAAGACTGTTCAATGATTTTTATTTTTTTTTAGGGAGAATATAAAATAATACTATGGATAAGGTAGAATACTTAAATGAGATCTTGAAAAAATTGGTTATCCTTCACAATCTCCCAGTTACTACCGCTGCCTCACTAGTGCCTGTTGGTTCATTAGGTAAAAGTGTAACTTCCTGTTCTTCTACAAGGGGACAAGATTACATAGTAAATTAGGTCAGTTGGGAGGTCTTTTAAAAATCAAACTACTATTTGTAGTTTTTATGTAAACAAATTTTGCAATTTTTTATTTCAACAAATGTTTGTAAAAATGTGTTAAATTTGTCAGAGGTGGATATTATAAGTATCTTAAGAGTAGGAGTATGTGACAGGGGAACACAGTATTAATTAAAACTTTTTTTTACAGTAATTTTAGTTTTATGAAGAAAGATTGCCAAGAAAATGCCTTTAGTGTGGCAAAAGCTGAAGTTTTACCTGTTCTGAAGCTGTTCATTGGTCATTTTATTGTCAAGGGTTTAAAACCTTTTCTTCATCTTAAATCAGTCAGCCTCTTTAATTAATATTTGTTTATGAGTTTAAGATTTGAGCTGCATGGAGGCCGGAACTGTGCTGCAGTTTTATACAGAAGATTGAGACTGCTGTAACTAATTGGGTTAAGGTATTCTGTTCTCTCAACAGGTGTGCCCTTAGGAAAGGTACAAGAAAGCCATCTCCTTTTCCATTGTTCTCTTGGTTATAAATTGCCTTTCTGCAGGAGGGCAAGGGCAGAAAGAATGTTGTAGTGGTAAGTTAAGGAACAGGCAGTGCAGGACTAGCACTGAGGTTATCTCTGGTGGTGTGCAGCACACTGGCCTGAGGTTGTCCAGTTTGATGGCTTAAATCTACTTTTATGTGGTGTGATGAATATATGTGGCCATGCACCTGAAGTTGTGATTTGCTACCTTCATTTTGTTACTCTGTGCCCAGCTTCAGCCTCAAGCACTTTCTGGCATGTCTTATATATCAGCTGTATTATAGCCCTGGTACAGGTTTAAAATTGTACAGAATTGGTTTTGTAGACATGGCTTTTTTTCTTCCCTTTATTTTCAGTTTGTTTTCTCCACACTAGTTGCTGCTCCTTTTATTTTCATTGGGCCACCAATGCCTGTTTTTTTAGAAGAATTATGTGAACTATTTTGTAAGCAGTAGAATTATTTTAATGAGGCTTCAGTTGCAGAGATGTGTGTGTTCAGTTGGATGCTGAAGTTGGTTGCCTTTCTTCCAAAGATAATTGTACAGGTGAACAGTTTTCAGAAATAAAGCAAGGTGTAGCATGACTACTTAAAAGCAAAGAGGAAAAAGAATAGTTGGCTTATTTGCACAGACCTAATTTAATGATTTCCATGAACACGGCTAGTTTATCTGTGATGTCAGTAGGAAGTTCTTACATACATATCCAGAAAGTAGATCTTTGAGGGGAAGAAACGCTGATACTAGCAGACATTTTGCTTTGAAACTCTTTAGAGCTGTGAATCTGTGTATTTGTATGAGCAACCTGCAAAAAAAGTGAATCATGGGAATCTGATAAGGGTTGTGGATTTAGCTTTTTTGGGGGCCGTCTGTTTTCAGGGGTTCCTGGATTAATTTTTGGAGCTATCTTTTGTACAGTGTGATTACTTTCCAGGATGTAGATTAGCAGATCACTTCTGTATTAGTCATTTCATCTGCTGAAGAGCTGCCATGATCATACAAGTCTTTTCATTGAGGCATTATGTTTCTACTGAGACCTTGCTCTTTCTCCTTTAGTCTCACAGTCTGAACCAAAACAATTTCTCTGTTCTGCCTAGCAGTGGTTTTGTGGTGTGTAGACCAAGGAGGAATATATTTATTTTCTATATTCATTGTTCTGGAAGAGAATGATGAATTTTGAATGCAAATCAGTCAAGTTTTAGTTCCATGTAACAATACAGATAATGAAATCCCCGTGCTGTTTTTCCCTCTGACTACTAATGTCCAATGTGTTCCTATGTACTAATGTCTAAGTGGAACATCCACATATTTCATCATACCAGTAACTTTCTTGATTTGTAAGGATAAATTGTTATTGAAAGTAAGGACAATATAGGAAAAAATTCGTTCACTAAAAACCCACTGCGGGAATGATATTATGCTGGCTCTAAATAGTGACATTATTGGGCTACTCCTTCAAGAACCTGCTGAAGTAACCTTTGCTTCTTCTGAGCATCAATACTCTGGTATAGCTGCTCTTTTGCGTTTCAGTTACTGGAAGGCTATTTACTATTGTCACTGGTTTTTGACTGCAGTAAGTAAAGGGGGAAAGATCTTTCCATTTTTTGTGACTTAACTACTGGAATTCCCAAAATTCTCTTGTAAGGATTATTGACCAGACATTTGTGCAATGGCCTCAAGACTTGAAGAAGAAAGGGGAAAGCTGTTTGCACAGTTTTATCTGTTCAAACTGGTTTTAGGTGAGGACACACTTTGGTTATTTGAGATATTGGGAGTCTGTCAAGCCAACAGCTGAGCTGAAGATTTTTCCAGGAGCTTCTCTTTTGCATTGCAAAGAGAATACCTAAAAAAGAAGCAGAAGGAGAGAGACTGCTTATAAATTTTCTGAGCTCTCAGATTGATTATGTTGCCAAATTTAGTCTCACTATTTGAGAAAATATGTTGATGTCCATTGTCTAAGCTTTTGCTGTTTTTCCTTGTATTTCTGGTCTTTGCTGTGCCTGAACACATTACCCTTCTTTTTCAGCTGTATTTATTCAGTATCCTTAGGTTAAGACTTCACCAGTATGTATGTCACCTGGGTTTTGGATGGTGGCACTTGTTTTTCCCTCCTTCCTTTAAGGGAAGTTTACTGCTATGTTAATACCTGCCATGGGAGGACAGCCCCCACCTCACTTACTGTCAGCAATAAAGACCCTTCATCAACCCACTGAGGGTCAATGTCCTTCTCTCCACTGCCCCCTAAGTTGGTTAGATTTATTACCAGAAGAAAGCTATGGGCTTGGACCATACTGATCACTCCACCACATCCAAGGGATCCTGTCTGCAGTGCCAGTAAAATGTTACAACTCACAGCTGAAGGTGAAGGTAACCCAGGTTCTTGTCTATTGATCCGTTGGGGTAGATTAGAGTAAAATGACACTAAATGATCAGTGTTTGTAAATATGCATTTGTAGGGTTTATTATAGAGCAGTTTGATTGCAGAAGAAAACATATATGTAGCCATTTTATTATTTATAGTAATATACCAACATGAAAGCATTACAGCATGAACTACAGTATGAAAGCACAACATCACCCAAAGATACGGACAAGAGAAGAGAAGGGAAGAGATAAAGGACAAGATGAAGATACCACCACCTGGAGGCCCTGTGCTGAGGCTTGGTTACTGCAGAGTACTCTTGATTACTTTAAGTCTGATTGGTCGAAGTGGTGGTCACAGACAAGATCAATCAGTTGGTGGCTGAAGTCCTGAAGAAGTGTTGGGGAAAAATAATCCCTATGAAAATCCCTGGGACATAAAATATATTTGGTTTGTTTTCACTCAGGTTTAGGTGGGAATGCTTCAGTATCTCCCCTGGGGCAGGAGCTTCACACTGGATAATGTAGTATTGTGGACCATGGGGCACCTTAGGAGTCCTTGACACCTCCTACGACAACACAGCTGCCTATCACACCAGTGTGGTGTATGCAGTTGAGTCTCACTGTGGCCCATTAACAGAGATTAACATCTTCTGGCCACAGGGAAGTGTCCTGGTGTTTTCTCAGGGGAAGTAAGAAGAGCCCCACAACCCAGTGGTTTGTGCAAAAGGAGGAGGGCAGGTTAGGATGACAAGAGGTGCCATCTTTTTCCACTGATGCACATAAGAGCCACACCTGGCTCCTTTCTCACTCACAGACTGTCATTCACTCACTGTCCTCTTAGAGGTTTAGCCATTACACACCCTAAAGTTCACCACCTCCATTTCAGCAAGCCACTCTGGCATGTTCACAAAGGGGGAATATTTTGAGTTGTTATTTTGGGTCATTACCCATTAGCAGTTCAGTCTGTCACTGTATGTGGAATGAATATTTCAGCATGTTTCAGCTATTTATCTGATGACTAGGAAGTGGGCCAATTCCATATGCACAAGTGGCTAACGGAACAGTGATATTTCTGGAATAAAACTGTTTTATTTGTTTGCTTCTGGTTAGATATTCATGTTGTCTCTTGCTTGACCACACATGGGAATTCTTAGAACGGGTGAAAGTTTGAAGTCAAGAAGTCTTGACTTCTTGGCTTGACAGGTTCCTAACGTACCATTATCTAAGCAAGAACTGAGCCAAATTGCAGTGTTACAGATTTCTCTCAATAATCAAGCCACTACTTACCTGAAACACTGTGGTTTGAATTGTCTATCCCTCAGTCAAATGCTGATTGACAAGAAAATTGAAGGTGTTTCCAGGGAGGACAGGATAGCTAGATTCAGTAAAGTGAAAGAATAAGGAACATCTTTAATCTCTCTTACCTTCACAAGAAGTCTGTTGTAAATGCTATGTAGAAATCCAAGTTCAGGTTTTGGAGGTCTCAGGAGTGCATGCAAAAATCCTGGAGCCTGGAAACATGGTTACTCTCTGCATAACAGCCTATTCTCTCAGTTTAAGATATGTCAGTGTATATCCTGGTAGAGAGGACAACTGTAGTGGAGCTTTTCCTGTACAGAGGAAGATGAGCTATGGACAGTGTGTCATTAATATGTCATTAGTCTACCTGCTGACGTAAGGGTGATGACCCAGCATGTTCAGGCTGTCACCACTAGTTAATAGCTTTGGAGGTCATAAAATCACTACTGGATACTTTGGCTGTGTGTGTATGTTGGAGGGGTGTTTGATAAACCTGCAGGAATCTGGGACTGCTTTGCCCCTGACTTCAGGATAGCTTTCCAAATGAAGGCGGAAAACATGTTACATATAACCTCTTACTGATCTTGTTCATCACAGCCTCCTACAGACTCAGGCAGAGATTTCTGTTCACCTTTCAGACTTCACCCTTATTAGAGGAGCCATGATCAGAAGCTTCTTTCAGACTTTGTAACATCTTAAATTGACATGTGGGGATATTAAGTCTGGATTGGAGAACCTTGATCATTTGCTTTAGAACAGGTACTGACAGATTATTCAAGTACAGGCATTAGGTTTATACTGGATCAGTGAGGGAAAAGCTGATTTTTAAATGCTGTAAGGGCTTTAAACTGGAAGACTATAAACATATATAGACTTGGGTGCTGAAAAGCTTGTCCCATATTATGCCATGAAGCAATTCATGCATCGACAAGATTTCAAAGCCATAATTAATTTCCTTCTATGTTGGGGTAGAAGAAGGTCAAGAAACCTTCTTGAATCCCATGATCTGTTTTTTTTTACAGACAAGCGTTAGCAAAATAACTTTTTAAATATTTGTCTAAATTAATTGGAAGGCCAGAGAAAATGGTGTGATTTGCTATTCTTACTTTTCCTTCTCTGTTTTGATGATGCACTACATTTGATTGCTATTAAATATTCTAAGCCATTGTACTTGTTGCCATATTGCATCTGCCTATGAGTAATTTGTTTGATCATTAAGTCACTTGGGGGCAGGGGTGGAAATACACCACTATGCTTTTTTTTTAATTTCTGAAGTAAATAATTTCAAAACTGAAGTGTTTCAAGACTTAAGTTTTGAAATTATCGATGGTATTAAAACAAGGTATGTTGCTAGTGGTAGGTTTCTCAAACATAAGTGACAATATTAAAATATTAGTCTTTTAAAGCCCTAAGAGGAGGCATCAATAAGACTTCAGTCTTGCACCGTTACCTGTTTAGATCTTTAATTTCCACAAGTTCAAGAAAATTAGCATTTTTAAAGATTTTTTTGCCTTGCATTGTTATGCTGTTTCATATTATGTTGTTAGGAAGCTGAAATTTGACAAAAAGGTTTCTAGGTATTCTCCAGAGGATGAATCACTTGGAGATGAAGATCTTTGCGTTTTGTGCACCAAGGAATAGTTTAGTCCAGTCAGCTGTGTATGTGTAATAATCCTACAGGCAGTGTAACCAAATAGAAGTGAACTGGATTGTCTGCATGA